>NC_028351.1:34772990-34814517 GCF_000741045.1 Vigna radiata var. radiata
TTAACAATATAAACAACCTATAAAATAAAATAGAATTATAGTTGATAAATATTTTAAATTAATTAGACTAAATTATTTTAATGTTAAAAGTTTGANAATATAAATAAAAATTATATATCCATTCTAAAACCTATATCATCTCTCTATAACTCTTTCTTTAGACTTTATTTTCTATCTTTCTAAGATTTATAACTCGTGAGTCCTATTTGTTTATTTACATGTTTTATTTTTTAACCTTTTAATTTTTTTTGAAAAAAATAATAATTAAGATTGTATTAATACGCAGTAAAATATGCTTAATGAATATTAAATTAGTATATATATACTAGTATTTTATCCTATACCATACACACCATAAATATCTAATTTATATAATTAAGTGTATAATAAGTAAATATTTTTTGTCATGCATATTATATTTTTATGGGTTAAATATGTTTTTAGTCCCTAACTATCACTCGATTTTGGTTTTAGTCCCTATTCGAAACATTGATGATTTTTAATCCTCATTGTTTTGAAACTCTCACTTTTCGTCCATAAAATTTGACGACGTTAAATTCTGTTTCACGTGGCAAACGGCGAATCCATGTATGCCAACAGTGGATGCCACGTATCTTTTCTTCTCTGAAAGTCAACTACGGGTGACTCAAACTTCACACTTTGCAGCAATTTCAATAGCCTCTCAACATCCCTGTTGTTGCAACCGGAAAATCGCGACGGGACGACGATCCAAAAAGAAAATAATTTGAAAAAAAAGAGTTTGGAAAAAAAGAGTTTGGAGTCGCCACCATAGCTTTGCTCCTACGTATCTCCACTTTTGATGGAGAATCAAGGATTACGTAGTTCTGGCTAATTGCTTAGGCAATGTTTAAGAATTGATTGTTTTTGGTTTTTGAAGATTTTTTATATATAAAAAGAAAAGGGGAAAGGTTTTAGCACAAGGCCTACGCGAATGGTCCCACGTGTGCTTTAACCTTTTAAAATAACTTTTTTATTTATAAAAGAAGAAGAAAAAGGTTTTTAACACAAGGCTGACGCGAATGGTCGCACGTGTGCTTAAACCTTTTCAAATATTTTTTTTTTGAAATAGGAGAAGAAAAATGTTTTCAATACAAGGTTGACGCGAATGGTCGCACGTGTGCTTACACCTTTTCAAAATATTTTTTGTTAATTTTTTGAAAGAAGAAGAAGAAGGTTTTTTAGCACAAGGCTGACGCGAATGGTCGCACGTGTGCTTAAACCTTTTTAAAATAATAATTTTTTTTATTTTTAAAAGAAGGAGAAAAAATGTTTTCAACACAAGGCTGACGCGAATGGTCGCACGTGTGCTTAAACCTTTTAAATTTTTTTATTTTATTTTAAAATATCTATTTAAAAGTAGATAAAATAAAATAAATAAGTAAGTAACCAAATGAAAAATAAGAAGTAGAAAAATGAAATAGAAAGTAGAAATGTAATAAACTAAAAGTTAAATGATAAAATAATATAAGGATTGGGCCTAAACCCAAATGGCCAGGGGTGTAAAAATGAAAAAAAAAACAAGGGTGTGTAAACCTAATTTATCTCTGAAAGCAGATTGGGCCTAAACCCAATTGGAAAGGGTGCAGCTTAGCGAAAACCGGAGGTGCAGAAACAAAAATGTTTTGTTTTTCGTTTTCTAATAATATTCTTTTATTATTATTATTTTTGGTATGGCCCAGGCCCAGGCACCACTCACCCCAAGTTCAGAAACCTTTAGGGGTTCTCCCAGACCTCCTCATTCCACTCAGCGAGACCTCAAGAGGTCTATATTCTCTCCAGCACACCCAAAGGCTCCCACCTTGCCTACAGTCGTGAGCCACTGCACCACCGACCGGCCGGCACGAACCATGGCCCAGGACGTCGCACACCGTTACTCATCACCGGCGAGCAACAACGACCACAGTGTCAAGACCCTCTTCTGCCCCTCATTGCGCGAGAGAGGGAGATCGTTCTCTCCTTCGTGGACCGCCTCCTGGCCGAGCTCAACCACCGCACCCGTCGGCCTCCAAGCTTGGTCCGCTGCGTCACCGGCGACCGTTGCTGTCTGAGGCGTTCAGCCCTTCTCCGATCTCCTCCTTCCTCCGAAACGTGATTTCGACAAGAAAACATTCAACGTGTGCTTTGTATTAGGTGCGTTGAGAGCGTTATGGTGGTTGAATGAGATGATGAATGTGAAAAAAATGGGTCATGATCATCGATTGAGGGAAAACGGCCGTATGGCCCTTCACGGTGTGAGTGAAGGTTGAAGGTTAACGATGAAGACAGGGTTGTCTTGGGTGATTTTAGGTTTGTGTTGTTTGATCCAGCAGCGTGCCATGGTGATGATGTGTTTGAGTTTGGTGATTTTTGGCTATGTGAGACCGATGCGGTGGTGGGGGAAGGATTGGGTTATTGATTTGGTATCTGTCTGTTTTTTGTTGCTCTTTTTTTCATATGCAGGGAGCTATGAGCAAGGTATATCAAGTAGGATGAACATGGAGATGGTGGACTCGTGTATGGAGACCATTGGACAACGAAGATGAATCGAGGAATGGGTCAAACGGGTTTCAGGTTAAAGATGAATGATGAAACGTGATTAATGTATTGGACGAAACAAAATAAGGGAACTCTTACACCATAACACACTCAGAAGCAGCATCAAATAAAATGAAGCACAATGCAACAAGCTCACATGAAGATACAAGCGAAAAGGGTATGCTTACCTCTTTGAAGCTCTGATTGCTATTGTTAGTCTAATATCTCCGGCGATCTCTTTCCTCTTCCTCTGGCTGACGTGTTCTTCCCTTCTCTTTGCAGGTGAACGATGTTCTCTCCCAAGGAATGAGTGATGATCCTTTGATTCAGTGAGGAGTGAATAACTATATCACTGTCTCCTCCCGGTAGTGAATGGTGAATGATGGTGGTCACTCTCTAATGTTCTCTGATGGTAAGGCAATGGATAAGAAAAATGTTCCCCAGTGTCCTCTCGTGTTGTTCTTGCTGTGCTCTTGTTCTCTGGTGGTGATGGTCGAGGTTTTGCTGTGATGATGTATCAAAAAAAAAGTTCTCTCTTCTCCCCCTATTAACTGTGCTGAAGCCCCATCCAAAAACCAACCCACACTCCTTCCTCATGTACTGCTTCATGGAAACTTTGTGATATCCTCTGTCGTGGGATTTCTTTTGCTTTTTTTTTCTTTCTTTATGTTCAAATTTCATCAGATATTAAAAAGCCATTCAGGCATCTTTCCTCCTTATGATTGTTGGTCCGTGTATATGTATTTTGGCTTGTTCACTGTGAACCTTGCTGCAGGAGGGTTAGTCTTGCATGCTTTTATGTTAAGCATGCCTTGATATGTTACGGCAAGGCTTGATTCGAGCCTCTACAATGCCAATTTCCATTTTTTTTTGTCTCTTTCTTCCTTCTTTTTTTTATTTTGTTTTGTCTTTTTCTTTTCTTTTCTTTTTTTTCTTTTTTTTGTCTTTTCTTTTCCTTTGTTTTCTTTTCTTTTCCCCTTTTTTTAATTAAATCCAATAATAAAAAAAAACTAAATCAAATACTAAATAGTAAAACAACCATTAAAAATAATAAAACAAAAATAAAATAAAATTAAAATAAAATAAAATAAGACAAAAATAAAAACTAGTCATATCATAGTCACGCGGACGAAATTGGGTGTTGACAGCTACCACTCTTTACTTAGATATTACTAGATAATATGAAAATTTAGTATTTTCGTATTATCAGAGTAACAGCTAAGTAAAGATAGAAACACTAATTTCGTCTGGGTTTCAAAGGAGAAAGAGAAAGAATAAAAACTTCGAGCTGAGCTTGGGGGGTCAGTATGGAAACTAGGCTTATGGGTCAGGCGAAACTGGGCTTATGGGCTAGTGTGGAACTGGGCTTATGGGCCAGGCGAAACTGGGCTTATGGGCCAGTGTAGAAACTAGGCTTATGGGCCAGGCGAAACTGGGCTTATGGGCCAGTGTGGAACTGGGCTTATGGGCCAGGCGAAACTGGGTTATGGGCCAGTGTAGAAACTAGGCTTATGGGCCAGGCGAAACTGGGCTTATGGGCCAGTGTAGAAACTGGGCTTATGGGCCAGGCGAAACTGGGATTATGGGCCAGTGTGGAACTGGGCTTATGGGTCAGGCCAAACTGGGCTTATGGGCCAATGTAGAAAATGGGCTTATGGGCCAGTGTAGAACTGGGCTTATGGGCCAGGCGAAACTGGGCTTATAGGCCAGTGTAGAAACTGGGCTTATGGGCCAGGCGAAACTGGGCTTATGAAACTTTGAAATTGCCAGATGAAACTGGTTTTTTGAAATTTTGAAATTGCCAGACGACTTTGGGCGTTTGGGATTTTGAAATTGCCAGACGACACTGGGCTTTTGAAATTGCCAGATGAAACTGGGCTTTTGAAATTTGAAATTGCCAGATGAAACTGGGCTTTTGAAATTAAAATTGTCAGACGACACTGGGCTTTTGAAATTTGAAATTTCCAGATGAAACTGGGCTTTTGAAAATTTTGAAACTTGTAGCTTTGTATAATGTTTTGGTGATTTTCGACAAAAATTTGATTATTGAAAAGACATTAGGGTATTGAAACCCTCAATACAATGTGTCAAAATCTTGGTGCAGGGATCAGGGTGTCAAAACACCAATATAAGAGAAAAAAGCACGATCAATAAGAATCAATATGACTTGAAAAAGAAGATCAGAAAAACGTTCTTTTTGATGGATTGATGGCAACTTATGTTATGCACATATGAAAAACCATTTGTTTTGTTCTGTGTTTCTTTTTTTTCTTGAGTCAGTCATCTTGCTTGCAATCATCAAGCTGGTCAATATTTTCAAAGTTTTTGTGAAAACTAAGGAATGTCATACATCCGAGGTCTATGTCAGATATGATTATATGTTTGACTTTCTCTTTCTCGACATCAGTGTATACGTGCTTGAATTTAGGCAATGGAATGGTTTTGAAGAGAATGAGAGTTGTTTGGAATAGTTTGGAAGGTTGGGACAGGCACGTGGGCACTACAATTCTCAAAGGAAATGTAATATGTGAGTGTCAAGACAAACATGATACACCAAAATTGTGCCCCGGTTTGGTGTTTGGGAAAATGAGCTGAGGTTTGGATTTATGAAAATCGGGATGAAAAATTCAAGTGAGACTTGCGAAGCTGCCCCAGTCCTGGGATTATGGGTTGATGAATTTCAGGGCGAAGACGTGTGGTGAGATCCACAAAGTTGCCCCAGTTTTTCTTTGCATAGGGTTTTATTTGGAAGAAGTGGTGGGCACAAAAACGATAAGCTAAAAGAATGGCCCAACTGGTTTGATTTTCTTTTGCATGTTTTTGTCTTGTTGGCAGGGAGATCCCCTTTTCCTGAGACATTTTTTTTTTACGAAACTGTGAAAGTCACCTTATCACAAAGTTAAGCTTTATGAAAATTTGAGCAATCATTATTCAATCTGCGTGGACTTTTTTTTTAGGCTTGTAACGTGGCTAGGGGCTAAAAGGTATTGGAAGAAAGGGTATAAAGGCCCAAATGAATGTTTGTCGGTTATATTATATTTTTTTTTTGAAGCAAGGGTTATCTTCTAGATATTGCATCAACTATTTGACTTTTTGAGCACTTTGCGTTTTCTTGAACTTCATTTTTCATTTTTTTCATCATCCCTTTGAGATTCTTTTTTTTTTTGTTTTTGTCCTGTGTTTTTTTTTTTTTGATGAATTCTCTTTGATTGATCAATCAGTACTCATTATTTGCACACTGAGTTGACTCTTAGTGGTGATAACCCTTGCTTGGGAAAACTTTGAAAATGAAATTATTTTTTGGCTCAAACGGGGTGACAATGGACATATTTTTTGCTTTTTGGATAAAGAAAAGAAGGCCACACATCCTTTTGAACTTTGATTGCTTTATTTTCAAAAGATTAACTTTACGATTAGATGACCTCAACGTGAGTCTGGTTTTCCTTTTTAGACCGCCCTTTTCGGGTTTCCAATCTAGTGGACTTATTCTCTTTTTGAAAGTCTCTCTCTCTTTTTTATATATATATATACTCTTTTGTCTCAATGGATTTGGGGATCATCCTACTAGCGCAAGCAAATAATAAAACAAAAATAAAATAAAATTAAAATTAAATAAAATAAGACAAAAATAAAAATTTTTCATATTATAGTCACCCGGACGAAATTGGGTGTTGACACCTGTGAATAAAGTGAAGGGAGTGGGTATTGTGGGCGACGTCCACGAGATTTGCTGCATACCCAGTAGCGAGATTTGAGTTGCATACGAAGCTTGAGAATCTCACCAATCTTCAACCCCAAGGTGGCTGCGATGATCCCAATTTCTCTTACTTTTTCAAGGTTTCTTTCTTTCTCCTTCATCTCTTCCAATTTATCAAATTCAACTTTTTTTAGTTTCTTTCAGATCTTCATTTTCGTTCTGTTATTGCAATCAATAGTTGAAATGTGGGAGATGCGGAGAAATCAGCCAGAAAGAAACATGTGTCCTCTTAAACGACACCGTTCCTCTTCCGGTTGGAAAGGGCACCACTCATCTCATTCAAAAGGTAACCTAATTAATTCACCCTTTGCTTGCATTTCATCATTTTTTTTTTCATTTCCTAATTCAATAAATCCATGCATTTAATTGTCCCTGAAAGATTTTGATTGATTCTCGCATGAGTCTCTTACACATTTCTCAGTTCAAGTTCTTATTACTCTCTCATAGTTTATTGGTAATCACAAAATTTGGTGGGTCCTACTACTTTTTGAATTAGTCTCTTTTGATGATTTCTGATAAAATTTATCTCAGCATTCCTCATCGGTCTGGACTTGAGGATGAGAGGGAGAAAGGAAGCGAAGGGGAAGATTTGTGGGAGAAAGATTTGGTTTTGGGGAGAAAAGTGGGTGCGGAAGTGGAGAAAACATGATGGGGTTGTTGTGGTCGTGAAGGGGTTGCTTTGAAGGGAAAGAAATCGCGATTTGTTAGGGTTGGCGAAGATGGGAAAAAAGTAACTTTAAGGCTTGAAACCGATGATGAGAGAGTATCCATGGAAAGAGGGTTTTAGACAGAAAAGTTTTTAGGTTTTATTGTTTTATTGTGGCTGTTCTTGGTGCTTTAAAAGCTGGGATTCCATGGTTTGATATGTTGGGAGGACTTTCAGAGAAGAAAAGATACATGGCATCCATTGTTGGCATCATACATGGATTCGCCGTTTGCCACGTGAAACAGAAATTAACGCCGTCGAATTTTAAGGACGAAAAATGAGAGTTTCAAAACAATGAGGACTAAAAACCATCAATGTTTCGAGTAGGGACTAAAACCAAAATTGAGTGATAGTTCAAGGACTAAAAACATATTTAACCCTATTTTTATTTAAGATAAGAAANGTATATTAATATAAAATATTTCTTTTTAAGTATTGATAATTTTTATTAAAAGATATTAAAATTTAATTTAAAAACAAAGATGGTTAATAAAAATCATTAAAAATATATATTTGTCAAAGAAAAATACTTAAAAATTGAATAATCACTACTGCAAAAAAATAGTATAACGTCATGCCTATAATATCTGATCACCGAAAATTCAACGTTAAAAATGATCGGTGACAATTTCGTAAATAAAAAAATCATTTAGACATCAGCTATGGAGGGACCCCGACGTCTAAAGCTTATTTACACGTCGTACCCCCCTCATTGGATGCCAAAAGTATGCGAGAAAATAATAAAAAAAAAATAACTTTTTATTACACTTAGACATTTGGGGTATAACGCCCCGACGTCTAAAGCCTATTCAGACTTTTGTCCCCCACTCCCAAATGTCAAATGGTCTGTCACAAAATCCTAAAACTCACTTTATGCATTGAGTTAGAAGTCCAACCCCTAGACCCCGACGTCTATTTAGACGTCGGTCCATACCCCCGAATGCTAAATGACTCCGAAAATGCCTCAATCACAACGTCAAAATTAATTTTTTAAAGTCCTTAAACGACGATTGAGAGGGGGACTGACATTTTAATTTGATTTAGATATCGGTTAGGAGGGGTCGACGTCTAAATAGCTACTATAACCACCCGCGAACGCGAAAAACTTAATTCATCTTATAGATCCAATTATATATCGTTGCATATATAACTTGAATTAGGTGAAAGTTAATTCATCTTATAAATCCAATTAAATCATCTAAGGTTGTTAGGTGGTAGACATGCATCTATATTCTGAGACCTGAGAAAAATGTGGTAATTAGAAAATAAAATGGTTTAGAGACTTAAGTATTATTGTTTGGTAAATTGGTCTTTGAGGTATAGGTATTTCTTAGAACATAACTACTATGTTAATTATTTGATCTTATTTTTAGTAAAGTGTAACACATGATTGGTATATTGTTAATTTTGTTATATGTGTGTGTGATATTATCAACATGACATGTTGGCTTGTAGATAAAATGATGATCTAAAATTGAATGGTTGTAATTTAATTCTAGGTAGAAAGAGAGTTAAGTAAAACCTTTGTTTTATTTGTGTTTTGCTTATGGGCAAAATGGTCTTTTACCTTTATTAATTGGTGTAGAAATTAAATAAAGGGGTGTAGGAAGTAAAAGCATGTAAATAAAATAAAATAAAAAGATAGAGTGGAACGTGGAATAGAAGAAAAATAGAGATTTAGATAGATTTTGATTTAAAATTATATTATTATAAGTGAGGAAATATTAGAGATAGGTTTGGGGTGATTTATAAAACCTGAGATATAGGGAGAAGGGTGGCATTTGCTTAGAAACTCTACATCTAAGAGAGAAATTGAGAGAGATGGGAAAGAGACGTTTTCTAGGAGAGAGGCAAATGAGCTAAAGAAAACATTAGTACAAGGGTAAATTTGTGGTGTTTTGGGGAGTGTAGATTTGGCCAAGGTATGAGGAAGCTTACCATGTGTTTGATATATGATATATGCATATGTTTTGATTACTTGAATGGTAATCCTTGTTTTGATGCATGTGTAAATGACTATAGTTATGATTATCTGTTGTTATTGTTAGGTAATGATATGTGTATGCATGATAGGGTTTATGTCATGGTTGTGTTGGATTTTTCCTAGGAAAGTATATATGACTTTGTTGGGTTATCCCATGATAATTGTATTGATGCTAAGGGAGAATAAAGGTATGATGTTTGGGGGTTTTGTCATGCAAATACATGTTATAAAGATGGTATGATAAACATATGCAATATGATGGGTTTGATTGGGTGTAATATGCATAATGATGGGTTCTGGATTATTCGAGTGTTGTAATGTATGTATTTGAGTATGTTTACAAGGGTAGGTGATGCTTGAATGCATGTATGATGTGTTAAGTATGTTTTCACGTGATTTGGGATTAATGCACGAGGGTTTTGGACTTTGGATTTTATCTAGAAATGCGATTATTCTCTAGAATAATCCATTATCTAGGATGATAATCGATTATTGCGTCATACGTTGTGAATCTTGAAAATTCAATGTGTTAAACCCACTATAATAATTGATTATCCTTAGTGATAATTGATTAGTAATAATCGATTACCATAAGTGATAATCGATTAATGATAATTGATTACCGTAAGTGATAATCGATTATCATAGTGAATTTTGTACTCCTTAAAACCTCTCAAGAATAATCGATTACCACTTTTGATAATTGATTATCCCAATGCATTTTTGTGAAAAATGTCAACTTTACTGAAGAATGGACATGGACGAAGTGTGAGGAGCGGTAGAACGTGATGATAAGAAGAGAATGAGGTTAATGGCTATGTGTAGGGTCAAGTTTAACTTATGGTTGAGATTACTTGACTGTGTGGTTGATGAGCATAAGAGTGGAAGATAGGTCTACTTGTTGTACCTAGTAAATCTTGAGATTATCTGTCGCATGATACGGGATAATGGTTTCCTTTGGCCTTATGTGCGAAAAGGGGGGGTATGTTCAAGTATTGAACCTTCTTTGTATGGGGGTGATGGTGTTTTACCTTGTCCTTGTGTGGCAAGAAAACATATTCCTTAGCCGGATGGTAGGACTACTAAAGCATATCTGTAGGGGAGGCTACAGGTGTGTGAGGTATGGTACAATAGTGTGACTGGTTTTTTGCACTATGGAGTTTATGGTATTGTGGAGGCTCATGATGATGTTCATTATGGGGATATTCATGATGAAGGTACATGTGTTGATAATTGTAACGACGATGATGTTTCAGAGTGTGTTATGTTGGTAGTGATTGAGTTATGTGAAGTAGTTAGCGTAGGTAGTGATGAATGGATAGACGATTGGTCTAGGTGTGTGATGTTTGTGATGACGTCGAGGATCAAGGATTAAGGATCGAGGATCGAGTAATATAAGATGATTGAATTGTTTCTGTTTAGGGGATTAGGAATCTGATTGTTAATACTTCTATGTATGGGATATTTGATTATGGTTGATATAATTAGTTTGTATGTATCTTGTTTTTATGATTGTTTTATCGATAGCTTACCCCATACATATTTGTGTTTGTGCGTTTGTGAATGAAATCAGTGATGATCGTATAATATATTATATGTGAGTAAATGATATTGCAGATGTTCCACAGGCATGATAGATTCGAGACATGACAGGGGACAAACTTGAAATTTTCTTTTAAAGTTATTGTGTTTAGATTTTTGAGAAAATGTAATTAAAATTATTTTATTTCGTTCTTTATTTTAATTATTTTTTAATAATGTAACTGGACAAGACTTTTATAACTATTATGTTTTGAATAAATTATGCACGCTTAAATATTGAGGTTTTGAAAAAATACGTTTTTGTGCTATAATAAAAGTTTGAAACTATCGGATTTTGTAACAACTCGTGACACCGTGAATTTGGGACATTACATATATGACTTAGCTGGTTAAATAGTCTTAATCAATTATGCAAATTCATTCCTTAAGAGTGAAGAAATCACACTGAGTTTGAATGTCTTTAAGTCTTAAACTGGATACATAAGTCTAATATTATTACATTAATGTTCTCCCCTATAGTGAAATAGTAATTCAGCATGAGAACAAAATAGTAAGACTAATTCTAATACACTTTATATCATTGAGTTTCGATTTTAATTTTGAGTTCTCGATCATCATTGTTACTTTACATTCAAACGTTTAAATTTACAAATCCAAATAACATCACAAGTTCTGATAAGAATAATTAAATTCATGTTGATACAAGACTTCATACTACAGTTGAGTAAGTGCACTTGCTCGTGTGATCACTCTCGAATTGGAGATTCATCAACACCCATGTGACTCATGTAACTACCTCTTTCTGCTTCTTAAATCACGAAAGCACCATGTGTCCTTCCTAAAATCAAGGAACCACACATTGTATTAAATTAGATTAAAAATTAACTAAGTGTTAAATATAGGATCATAATCATTAGTTTAATTAATTTTATGTTCACTCACTTATGATTTCTTTCTTCCTTTAAAACATGGTTTGTTACTCATTATTGGATACTCTTAACATTCTTTGTATAAATAAGTGTTAAGTCTCTTTGCGAAAATTACATTCTTAAAATATATAAAATCCATTTCTGTGAGATATATTTAAGAGTTATGAGAGTGTTTTTCTTATAATTTTCAAGTGGTGAAACATGCTACTTATCCTTTGGAATCATCACAAAGGTAACGTGCGACTTTCATTTTTTTCCTTAATTCATTTTATATTTGCTTTTGCAACTTGTTCTTATTTCTCTTTTGATTTGATGGATGTCCAATTGAAAACTTTCATATGGAACATTTCGTCATTTGTTCTTCTATGATTTTTGAGTTAATCAACACCTTTTATGCTAATTAAAATCCTCGCATCCTTTCAAGGATTACATCATTTTCCATTAAAAAAATGAATTAGGAAAAGTTGGATTAAATTGTCTATTAGTGGTAAATGTTAGGTTAAGATTATCATATTTCATTCCTAAAGAAGAACTAGGAGATGGTAACTTGAAAGGATACCTTAGTAGGATTGATTTGACTTTATAGGATAGGATCTCATCTAAATCTCTGTTGGATTTGAGATACATATAAATAAAAATACCAAATTAATACATGTTCCAATAAAGGGACATAAACAAAAAATTATATTACAAAAAGTGAAAAAGGTTGATTGACAAAATTTGATTCTCAATAAAATAATTACTTAAGAAAAAAACTAAATTTTTTGTATTTGTAAAAAAGAAAATGAAAATAGTGAAAGATAATATTAAACGGCTGTAAAAAAATAAATTGGTGTTAAAATACAATTGTCTTCTACAAAAAGAAATATAACTTTTCTTTTTTTTATCATGAGTTTGTTCGGTTGTCTATGTTGATTACCAAACGCCATTCTTATTATTATCATTATTAATGCTATAATCATCCTTGTTATTATGTCGTGATCATCATCTGTTTTCTCATCTATAAACACCCCAACAAAACTAATTTCTATCTCACTCTGACTATAACTTCATGAATATCTTTCACTGCAATGGTTCTTTCAAGTGACATAGGAAACTGTATGCCATCATTCATGGGTATTCTGATCAATTATCTTCATGCTGAAATCCCAGAGTTCTTTAGCCAAATGAGTGTCCTTTGCCAGTGAGCTTCCTTTAGCCACATTATTATCTGAAAAGTACTCGCCACTGATTCCCTTCACTTGTGGATTCAAAGCTACATAGCATGTCGTTGCTGCTCCCTACAAGGAGACAATGGAAGTTAAATAATGAATATTCAGATTCTTAAGTAATGAAAAATTCCCTTAGACAGGCCAAACTGGATTTTGAATTACCTGTTGAATACTTTTCAACGCGTAATCGCCAAGCATATCCAATAAATCTGCGTGAAACAGACGAAACCATGCAACTCAGCAATTGCCATCATTTGTAAGTGGAAATCACCACCAATTCTTGGAAGTCTCACATCGAGAGTAGAGATAAGGTCAATTTATAATATATAAGTAAGGTGCAATCTTTATTTTACAAATCGGTTTTACAGGGTTGAGTTAGACTTAAACCCACTTTCTAATACTCTCTCAGAATCATTATTAGAGTTTATCCTAACAAGTTCTAAGTGAGGAGTTATTGGGACACTCTTCACCTTACAAGTCCCATTTTGTGGGATTGAGTTAGACTTAAACTCACTTTCTAATACCAACATAATTTTATCAATATATTAACGCGGGTTGCCAAGACAAAATTCAAGATCTGCATAAATTCTAGAAAAACCATAAATTCATCTATGAATGGTTCAATGTGGTAAGTACCTCTTGGCACAGCACCACTAATCTCTGGCTTATAAATATTGGTTATAATTGCTCCTGGATGAAGAGAATTTGCTGTAATATCTACCTTATTTTCCTGACCATGATCCAATGAGTAATATTAGATATAACATAGACAATAATTAGGAAAAATCAGAAATCTTTGCTTACAAACAGAAAAACATTAAAAGAAAGAGAAAATAACAGTGATCAAAGTAAACAATGTTATGTTAGGATCAAAAATGGTCTTTGATTATCATTAGAGCACTGTGCAGAAGACAAATACAGCAAAAATTAGATCCATGTAGTTACATAAATAGTTTGTCAGATCATGATAACATGCTAGAATTCCTTTGAGCACTACCGAATATAAGAACAAAGTTGGTGCAATGCAAATTTCATATATGCAAGCATCCTAACAGTGCAAAACAACAAAATTGGAAACCAGAAAGTTCATTTTAGACTTGATTCTGCATTGAAAATCTCACATTGAATAGAAATAGAATTAATTTATAATATCTAAAATAATATAATTTTCTGTTCAAAGTAAACCAATAAAATATAGGATAAGAGAACAGAAAACATATATAAAAGAACAGTTTGATTGAAAAATAAAGCTATCAAAACATTTGTGAAAACCCAAAAATCAATATGAAAGTTCAGTTCCTAAAAATTTTAGAGAAATTAATTGAAGATAATAATGCCAAGCCAAATCTTAATGCTCATCAATAACATAATCAGCTACAAGATAGCATTATGGTAAAAACAATACTCCATATTAATCATTTTACAAAACAATAAATGTACGCCAGCATACTTTAAGACGTCTTGCAAGTTCGTTGGCATGTAAGATGTTAGCAAGCTTTGATTGTCCATATGCATGCCACAGCTGGAAACTGTTCACAAGGAAGCTAAATTAACATAGGAATCATCACATTTCATGCTTAATTGTAATTTCCACATATAACTAAGGTTCACAAAAGTGCATCAAATTATAAATCATATTAGCAGATTTTCTGCTGAGACTTTTACTATGATACTTTCTACAAGTGACAGACAACCAATGTGTGCAAAACAAATGAATAAACAAAACTGACATTTCTTTTGTTCTTTAATAATTGAATAAATATAATAGCTTAATTCAGAAAATGTAATCTATTTCTTCAGGGTACATCTTACCTTGATTGATCATTAATTCTATCAAAACGAATTCCTTCAGGATATGTATATTGGTGACCATCAGAGGAGACATTCACAATTCTTCCTTCTCTCTTGCTTACACTTGCAGTTTTCTTCATAGTATCCAATAAAAGATGTGTTAAAAGAAAATGGCCTGTGTAAAAAGAAGCAAAGGTCACTTTTTAAGTTTGAATATAATGTTGTTGATGTAGTGTTAGAACAAGTTTAACACTGTTATGAAAAACCAGACATTTACGTACCCAAGTGATTTGTGGCAAATTGTAGTTCGATGTTGTCTTTAGACAGTGAGAAAGGGGTTGCAGTTATCCCTGCGTTGTTTCTAGCATTACAACAAACAAACCCTAAGAACATTACTGCTACTGTAGTCCTTTGAATGATCAGATCATAATTATAAGGTAAAAATTTCAACCAGTAATTAATAATAAACAGACTTTGTTATTTTCATTTCACAAAAAAGGTTAATTATATATTATACAAAAACTGGTTTGAACCATGTGTAGCATGTAATAATTTCTGGTTAAAAGAACATAAGTTGAAACATAAACTATGTAAACCATGTAGTTTTCTTACATCAAGATGTTCAATGGTAAACCAGATGAAGTGAACTCTGATGCAAATTTTCTAACAGATGCCATTGAACTGAGATCTAACTCCATGACATCAACTTTGGCTGTTTGAATCTCTTTGAGGATTGCTTCTTTGACAGCTTCTGCAGCAACCACATTTCTCACTGCCATAATCACATGGACACCACGCAAAGCAAGAACTCTTGCAGTCTCAATGCCAATACCATGCGTTGTTCCTGTTATTATTATGTCCACCAACATAAAGATGTAATTAATATAATATTTATGGAGCAGCACATACCATATTTTAACATACAAAATTTCCAGAATTACTGTATCTACATTTTTTTACTGTAATTAAAATAATAGTTATTACTATTAAAAAATAATTATTATGCTAAAAAATATTTATACTAATTAAAAGTGTAAGCAAATGTACATAAGTTTAATAATTTGTGTAAGGACTGAAGGTTAAAACTTCTAGTGTGTAAATTAGACTATTGACTCTTGATGAGCTATCAAACTTATTTTTGTTCCTAATAATATGAAACTTATTTTTTTTTTTCCTACTAATATGATCAAGAATTTTTTTCAATTTAAGAACTTCGTTAAAATTTGTCCAAAAGTTAACTTAATAATTACAAAAATAAACTTAAAAAAAAAAAAAAACTCCACTTTATGGTATAATTTTCATCCCCACAATTTTAGGATAAACTGAATGAATAATAATAAAAAAAAAGATTATCTTAAATTCTAAACCTTTTTCATTATTTCTTCCAAACTTAATCGTATAAACCTTTCAAATTAATCTTATATTTTATATTTTAATAGAGAAAATTAAATACATAACCTTTTTTACTCTCTCTTCCAATCTTTTAATCTTTATCACTAAACCAATCTTATAATTCTACTTATTTATTCAATTGCTAAAAAAACTTCTTTCACCCTTTCTTTTGACCAACTTTATGGTTTCACTAATTTATTCAATTGTTAAAAAACCATCGTACCTTGAGTCAGTTATAATAAATGTAAGTTGCTTACATATATATATATATATATATATATATATATATATATATATATATATATATATATATATATATATATATATATATATATATATATATATATATATATATGATATAAACAAGTGTACCAAAAACTGAGATAGTGGAGTGTGCATATATATAGTAAAAGGCAATATGATAGGAAAAGGATAAGCATGTATGGTGGTTGTGTGGACCAAATCCTTGGACCCAAAACTGCAATAAGAATATAATAATATTTGGCAATGAAAGTGGTGAAAAGAGAGAAGAGAAACATATTCCTAGGTTGTGTTGGAAATGGAAAAAAAACATAGTAATATATGTGACCTGTGACAATTGCAGTGAGACCATCACCATGGATTCCAAGAGTAACTTCTTCTGCTGTGGAAGATGATGAAAACCCAGAAGGACACATATCACTAACTCACTCTTTTTTTTTCTCTGTGTTTGTGTGTGTAGTGTGAGGGTTGGTGGGTGAGAAGTTTCTTTTCTACTTAAATGTGTTAGTTGCCGTCTTATTGATTCCAACAATTCCTATTTATTCCAACCCACCTCATTCTTTGTCTCCTTCTTCCACCTATCAATTAATCTTTATCTTTTCTTTGTTCGTAATTAGTTAGAAGACTAATCACAAACTGGCACGTATACATTGTTAAAAAAGATTATTAAAAAATTTTTTTTTTTAATTTTTTTAGTTTTACATTTATTATTATTGATAATGTGAATTTAAAGTATATAAACAGATACAAATATTACCTTATATATCATTTTTTTAAATTTGAATAATATTTAAAGTTCATTTTTCAAAATTGCATTAAAATTGTCTGAAACTTATTTTAAAGATTTATTGTTTGTTTGTTGGAGATATCGAGGATTTAATTCCTTAGTAAATGCTTGAGTTTTATTCTTTAAATTGTTTGTAGAGATCTTTGAACAGGTATTTGTAAAAAACACTGGACTCCAACTAGCAAATTTAGTCATTGATACAGTAAGAGAACTAAATTCAGGAAAAAATATATTTTACCTCAATATCAACCTATATTTATAAATCCGATAATAAATTCTAATTAAATCAGACTCATTAATTATCATTAATGACATTTATTATTCTTATTAATCATTAATCAACTGCTTTTATTACTTTATTAATTATTCATTAATTGCCTTAATTATTGTTTCTGTCGATTACTAGATTATTGGCTGACCCACTGTTCTATCCGTTGATCAATCGGAATGTTATACAGTACAAAAATAAATTTATAATATATGAATATGTAACAAAGGTTTTATAAGATTAAATTGGATTAAAAAATTATTTTAAAGATAAGTTCGATTGGTTGTACTTTTTATTCATCCACGAGTATTCTTATAGCATATGTTTGATTATAGATATCCATGAAAGTTTTTTTAATTTAACACTTAGGTTTTATAAACCAGTCGAATTACATGATAAGATCTGAAAATTAAGGCAAAAGTGAAAATTATTTTTCAATATTAACGTATATTTTTATAACACCAACAATAAAGTAATATTTAGTTATAATATTTTGATTAGATTTGTGGATTTTAAAATATGGTAGCATGATTAAAAATTGTGAATTTTATGAGACTGAATTGTTTAAAACTAACGTAACCCATATAAGAACATACAAAAAATTGTTATACAACTATGGTAGTGTATATTTTTCTCTCTCCAATTTTAGTTATGTCAATAATATGTTTTAGATATAATGTAATTTATTTGAGATTTTTTATTTTTTTCCTTTTCCTTTTTACTCCATAATGCAAGTCAGATCAATTAAAAATAAATAAGGAGTAAAGATATTTTACTGATAAAAAAATAATTAAAGTTATCTTAAAAAAATTAAAAGTTCCTAATAATTGGCATGAAGTAAAAACTAAAAATATTAAAAATTATAAATCATGAACAGGATTTTAAAATAAAAAAGGAAAATCGTAAATTTTAACTGATGAAAAAAAAATATTAAAATAGGATTTTAACATTTGTCTTCATGGCTTTGTGTGTTTAGGCTTAGGTAATGTTTGTCTGCTTTACAGTGTTGTTGTGCCATGGCCGGCTGATTCCACAAGCCCACCAATCTGTTTTTTTCTTTTTTGTTTAACAATTTCTGTTCGTACTAAGTTAAGCATATTTTCATTAGTTAAAATAATCTTTTGCATTGTCCAAATCAAAGAAAGACAATTTAGTGACACATATAACATATAATAACTATTACATTCGATTATAATATACATGTTACATCAGTATAATATTAAAATATTATTTTGTCATTTTATTTTATTATAGATGATCACGATATCATTTTATATATACATAATACGTTTAAGGAAAATGTTTTTTAATCACTTTTTTTATACCTTTTTTATAACTGTTTATGTTGTAGTTTCTTTTTTTTTATTACTTTTTTATAATTATTTATGTTGTAGTTTGTAATTAGTCTATGTGATTGGCCGGTTTTAAATATACGGATTAGTAAAATAGTAATATGTAATCTATTGTCAAAAAGTTGTTAACATAGTCTTATATTTAAATACTATTTTGGTCCTTGCCCATCTTGTTTGATGTGATTTTAATTTTTCTTGATTTTTATTTGGTAAATTTTGTTTGGTTTAATTATTAACTGAAGATTAATTGTGTATCATATGTTAGTTTGTGATTTTTTAATTTTTTATTAATTTTTATTTTAAAAAAATTGTTTATGTAAAATCAATCTTGTCTCACGTGATATTATTAGTATTATGTGCCAAATTAATATCATGTATCAAATTAGTATTATTAAGTATCTTATATTTAATTTAGTCTCAATTATTATTAATTTTTTTCATTTCAACCTCAATTTTGTCTATCAATTTAATTTTTATTAAAATTCATATTTTATTGAATATTTCTTCCATTAATTTTAAACCAACTTTAACTATATTATTAGAGGTTATTAGATTTATATTTTCTTTTTCTACAAAGGGTTACAGTTAGTTTAAAAATAATGAAGAATTTTTTCTCTAATATTACAATTAAATTAGAATTTTCTTTCTAATTTTAAAATAATGAAAAAAAATTCTTTATAATTTTAAAAAATAATGAAGAACTTTTCTTATAATGTTAAAATAGTGAAGAATTATTCTTATAATTTTAAAAATAATGGAGAATCTTTTTTCTAATTTTAAAATAATTAAAAAAAATTCTTCTAATTTTAAAATAATAAATAATGAAGAATTTTTCTTTAATTTTAAAAATGGTGAAGAATTTTTCATCTAATTTTAAAAATGACGAAGAATACCTTTTAAAAAATTTAAATTAGAATTCAATTGAATAAAATTAACTAATTTATAAACTAAATTGAACAAAATTAAGCAAAATTGAAACTAAATTAAATACACACATTAACTTTAAATACGACACTAATAGGTGACAGACTTAACATATGAACAATTTCTTTTAAATTAAAAAAAATTATTTAAAATTAAAAGAAAATTAAAAAAATACGAATTGACACGTGGCACGCTTTATCTATTGTTAACAATTTACACAACATTACCAAACAAGATAAAAGTGAACAAATTTACCAAAATAGTAACCATATTTCACAACAACAAAAAAATAAAGACCACGCTAGCAAAAATTGTGACATCCCAAATATTATATATACTTATATATAATAGGATTAAGCTATTATAGTACGAGAAAGCAGTTAAGAGTTAATAAAGGACAATATTAAACATACAGTCATCCAAAAGATGGCTGAAATTTAGAATTTGATACAATTTTAATAATTCTCTAAAATACATGACCAACTAAAGATTTAAGGATGCCTAAAGAGTTTTTCCAAAAAATAGAACATGATAAAACAAAAACTAGAAAAAATCCTAAGAACTGGAAGTTGTGTCTTCTTCGTTCTTCAATGCTCACTCCAAGAGTACATCATCAGCTACTACTCACATCCAGAGGATTGGATGATCATCGCAAGGGGGAAAGGTAAGCACATACAACAAACAAATGCAAGGGTAAGCTAGGTATAATAAAATAAAACATGTTATCAATCAAGTATTTCAAGCATGTAATGACAATAATACAACACAAACTATAAATGAATGCATTTGATTGATACCAATGACAGACCCCGTGATTTGACCGTCCGGACTAGTATGAAATGTCGAGTTACAGGGGTTTGTGCACTTGTGGTGGCCCTACTGCTTTGCAAAGCCATTGCCGAGGGGTTTCACCCGACCACACACAAGTGTAAGTCCAACCAAACTCATCTTGGCCCATATAAAATGGAGACACCCAAGACTAGGACCTCCTCCTATTCTCACCACTCTCTAATTGAGCATGGATGGTCATTAGAATGTCAAGGTAAACCCCATCCTGAACTCCGGCCATTCATACAATCAATCACGACAAACTACAGTGGCACCACCATGTAACCTCCCTTGAGGATCATGGAATTACGTCCAATAACCATACTTTTACTTTGAAACTTAACTCAACACATGAACCACCAAATACCATGACATTATCTCACTGAATCAATATAAAACCATGTACANGTAACCCTTCAACTTTACTTTGCATACAAACATATATATAACATTAATTTCACTTAAAAAAAAACCACAAACGATCTACAATCCAATGAACTCATACTTAGACAAGGAAAATGACTTTGAAACCATTACCAACAGTTCCGAAAGGGTCTAAAACCTCTAGAATGACCTAAAGAACGTCCAAAACGGACGTCCGGAACCCCACAAACTATCAAAAATAACCATGACAGCAGAAAGTGACGCCCAAGCGCCCCTTAGGGGCGCCCAAGCGTGAATTATGCAGATTTTTCTGCATAATTGAGCAACTCTACCTCCTAAGTTTCGTTTTAGGCCTTTTGGTGAACTTCTAATCATTCTAACTTGAAATTTAGGTGTAGTTAAACTTGTCTAAAGGCTTATAAACATTCCTAACCTCAATCTCTAACAACTATGCACAAATTTACACTCAAAAACCTCATTTCTCTCAACTTATGGCTCAAATCTAAATTTACTACTTGAGGACTGTTCTTGGCTATTTTGACACTTCTCACAAGTCACTTTGGACTTACCTAAGTTGTCTCAACTACCTAATTCAAGTTATAACTCCTAGAACTCAAAACCACCACCTCACTTTCTCTAAACTCACCCAAAACACTAGTTTTTCCTCAACCTAAGAACTCAATCCCACTTCTACCATCTAGGACCTCATTTTAACCCATTTTATAGTTCTAACAAGTTATAATTAACTTGCCTAAGCTGCCTCAACAATCCAAAAGAGTCCTAGACCTCAACCTCTCAAATTCACCACTTCCCTTCCCTTCAAATAACCATAATTTCACCAACATAGAGACCAGAAACTGAATTTACCATTTAGAACGAGTTCCCAACCATTTTAGCTCTTCTAACAAGTCTCAAATGACCTATCTAAACTATCCCAACAGTCCTCTTGCACCTTAGACTACAATAGCTCCAAATCACCCTCTCACTTCCTTAAATTCACTCAAAAGTACCAAATTCGTTCAAAGCATTGCCTACTAATTACTATAACACGTTTTTCCCCATCAACAAGTCCAATTCCAGCATTATATCACAGCCATACAATTCATAAACAACCATTTACAGAATCACAATTATAGAATCAAATAACATATGATCTCATGCACACATACAACTCAATTTTAGTTCAAATAACACAATCTCACCAAAACATTTCACATAATAATCCTAACTCATGCAACTCTAATTTATAAAACAAAAGAGAAAATCCCAGCTTCCCTTACCTCAAAATTGACAGCAACTCAAACTCTCGGAATGTTTGATGGAAATCTTGATGTAGAGACTATATTCTAGAATTACCTAAAATCAAGAAATTGGGGAAATTGAAGATAGAATTTAGATTCTAATGAGAGTTAAGTTTTCGTGAAAACTCAAGTAAGTCGCATGCAACTAAATTGTTGCATGTCCCTATCTCTAAGAATTTCATGAGGAGAGGAAGAACTACCTACCGGTGGAAGAATTGGAAAATTATTCGGTTGATTTCGAAGCCCACGATGCCAAGATCACTTATGCAACTTTTGTTCAACGAAACAAAGATAAAAACCTTAGGATCAAGTGGAGAGGGGATCATGCAAGGAAGAAGAAAAAGGTTCAGAGAGTTTGAAAGGGAAAGAGCAGTGCTAGAATAGGGGCTTTACAAAAATAGGAACCATTTAAACCTATATAATGCTATACAAAAATTTAAATTATAATGACAAAATTACAATTTAAAAATAATTTTTATTATTTAAATACTTTTTTTTTTAGAAATGCATCATAATTTTAGTCTCATAAAAATTTATATAATTTATTTATAATTGCCATAAAAATAGTTACATAAATAGAATACAATTTTGTAGTGTTCATAATAATTTATATCGTAACATATAATTTCATTTATTTATATTTTAAATTATATTATTTATTAAGTATTAAATTAAATAATAATAAATTAAATATTTTTTAGATATAAGGATTTAGAAAATAATAAAAGTATAAATGATCTCATTCATATTGAATTTTAATATTTTATTATTAAAATACAACCCTTATAAATAGAAAAAATTAATTATTCTAGTTACATTTCAAAATAATCATCACCTTTTCAAAACTATTTATTCTTTTTCTTTCTAACTTCTGTTTTTAAGTTTTATAACTATTTATTTATCCTTATGAAGATCGGAATCATGGCTTAAAAGACAATTCTATCAAATCAGAATTTTCATTAGTTCATTTTTATTTATTTTCATGAGTTGGGAGTTACTCATGATAGGATAAGTGTGATATTTACCTTATATTCACATTTATTTTAATCTTTTTTTCATGTGTTTGTGTAATAAGTTTTATGGAAAGATGTAAAAATTGTGTTTTATTGTTCACATATTAGTTTAATTGTTTTTGTGTGTTTATTTTGCAGATGAATAAGAATTGCAAAAGATCAAAAAGTTCCTGTTTTGCACCAGTAGCTAAGCTAAAATTATACTATTCAATATTCATTTGACACTGTTCACACGTTGATTGACATGCGTTGACCATCACTATTCACACGTTGACTTTTTTGTTGAGTAAGTGAACCAGCTCGCCCAATGACAAGACTCTACTTGTCCAACGAGCCAACTTTTTGGCCACTTGCCCAACGACTTGATTTGCTCACCCAACGAGTGAAACTTTTTGTTATTCGCCCAACGATTAGGACGTGTTTGCCCAACGAGCCATATTTTTTTACACTTGTCCAGTAAGTGGTACATTGAGCCATAACTCATTAAAAGCATCGAGAACGGAGTTTAGAGGCAGTTCTAGAAGAGGGAAACGCTGCTAGAGCTTAAGGACAAAGGTGTGGAGGCATGACTTCACTTCAAGAGCTCATGGAGGCCATTTGGGCATATGGATGCATCCTTTTCTCCTCCTTAGGTCTCCTTCTTCTTCCATCCATGTTTGTAAGCTTAAGGTTCTTCCATGGAAATAGAGAACTAAATTCATCTTGTTAAGAATAGATGTAATAAATTCTTGTGTAACTGTTAAATGATTTGAATATACATACATACATACATACATACATACATACATACATACATACATACATATATATATATATATATATATATATATGCTTGTTCTATTAATTGCTAGTTTCTTGTTTCCAATCTTTAATGCTTGCATGTAATGAGGACATTCATGACTTGATTTAGGATTCATGGGGTATGGGAACGTATCTTGTGATATAGATCTGAAACAAGTAACCTGATGGGGATATGAATTCTAGGAATGGAACATTGAATCGTTGGTTGTCTTAAGACCCTAATTCTTAATGCAGGTTTTCTTATTAAATGTTCTAAGAGATTGAAGTTTAATAAGGAAAAGCTCTTTGTCCTAAGAGATTAGGGCTAGAGTAATTTCATGGGTTGACATTAGTAATTAATGGATAGAAGATGAAACTTTTTATGCATAAGAGTGAAAGTGGTGAAATCTAATCTGAGTAAAGCCGATCTATATCATTTCTGACCTTTATCCATTCTTAAGTGCCTTAACTACCAAAGTCTAGTCTTGTAATTATATGTAATTTTATCTTTTTGTACTTGTTCGTGAATTTATATGGTGTTCTTGAGTCAAAACGAGTTGTTAATCGCACAATTCTTTAGTATTACAAGCCTCTTGGGAAAACGATACTTGGACTTATCATTTCATATTTGTTGTTGCAAAACCAACGGCAAGTGCACCGGTCAGAGCGTAGCAAGTGATAAATATCGTTCTCTCCCAAGGGACTTGTGAAACACATGACAACTTTTCCTTTTATAACTCAATTAGACATCAAAGTGGACAAAACAACACAAGAAATTCTTTTTGGTATTTTATCAAACAATTGGTGTGCAAGGAATTTAACATAATGTATTTACAATTTGTCAAGACTAGAGTTCACCTACTTCATTCTCATGCATTTACAAACAACTCAATTCCATCAATTAGGTTTTCAATTTCAGTTCTAAGTTCAAGTCATATTTCCCAATACATCAAGAACCATAATTCATGCATGGGTGATCAATCCAAAGCAAGCATTAAGCATAGAAATCAAATACTAACATTGAAATGAAAAATTATATGTATTAACATCACAAAATATACAAGATTCAATTTATTACATGTAATCTCAACAATAAGAACAACTCTCCATCGTGGAGAACTTAGGGTTCACAAAATTGAAGAGATAGGGAAGAAATTGGAACCAAAGAGAAGATGCAAAGCATTTTCCAAGGTTCTTGGCAACTACTCCATGCTCCATGTGTGCCTCCCCTTCACAATTCCATCTCCAAATCGTGACCCATCTTCTTCCTCAACCCAAAAGGGACGAAATCACCATTGATGAAACTTGAAGACCCAAGAAGGAGTGAGAAAGCTTCCCAACACCCCAAACAGCCTCCAAGGGCCTCTCTCAATCTCTCTAGATGAATAATGAAGTGTAGGAGGAGAAGAATCCCCAAAAAATCGCAAGACCCATGTTTAAATAACCCATTTTGACACATCAAAAAAAGTCGCACCCAGCCCCCCTCTAGGGCACCTAGGCGCCAGGATTGTTCAAGGACAGCGAGTCAAAGGGCGCCCAGGCGCCAAGTTCTTGCTAGATCTACAAATTGAAGGGCGCTCAGCCCCCTTTTGGGGGGCCCGGGCTTGATTGTTCTGCACTACTTCTTTTTCTCTTTCTCTGTAGATCTGCTTGCTCCAAAGGCGTCCAACATGGGTATTTGCTTCAAATTGATCTTTTCTTATCCCAAAACATGTTCCCTTGAGTTCTTGCTTGTTTTCCTCCACTAGAATTGCTTCCTATTCATTTATTTCATACACTCAAACAAAAAGATTAAAGGTAAAAACAAGCATATACTAAATAAAACACAAGAAAACTAGAAAACACACTAAACTTGAGAATAAAATAAGGTAAAAGCTATGAAGGAGTTGATTTGTTCACAAAATATACACACACAACATACGTTAAATCAACTGTTATCAATATTACTTGAAGCAATTTGGTACACTTGCCGAAGTTTTTCGCCCAACAATATACTATTGTTGTAAAGACTTATTAGAGCTCAAAATGAATATTTATTTATTTAGGATTATTACAGTATGTTCAAATCGTTTACATTAACAAGTGAACTTTAAATCTAACTAAACTTTACAAACCAAACTTCTTGAGTTCGAGTTAGACTTAAAGTCTACTTCTTAGTATGATATTACAACCATGAGTTGGAGTATATCCTAATGATGTTTTTTGTTTTTTGAGTCTATTGTTACACATGTTATTTGACTCTTATTAGATCATCCATTAATGTTTAATCTTACATTTGAGATGTATAGACCTTAGGGTGATAGATGTGTTGGAAGTCCTTAGTGGAAAACCAACTATACGATAAATGCACTAGTCACACGAAGGAAATGATAAATATTTTTCTCTCCTAATGGACTTGTATAACACTTGATAACTCTTACACTCAATAACTTAATTATACCACAAAGTTTATAAAAACATAAGGGAAACTCTTTTTTTATTTTTATCAAATGGTTGGTTTGCATCAAGAAATTTAACATAGATTATTACAATTGTCAAGATTAGATTTCATCCACTTTTCCTTATCTATTCACAAACATTTCAATTCCATATTCAAGTCGAAATGAACTTATTAACATACTCAAATCCTATTCTTAAAGCCTTTAACCCTATGATCACTCATTAAGTGTCAATACCTTGAATCCTCAATAAGTGAAATCATGCATTAATTTCAAGAGTATGACATTACTAATGAACCAAGTTATATTTCTAGATACAAGTATCCATTAGGCATTCAATCTCAAGTCTAGATTCTAAAGATATTTTCTAATACCTTAAGATTCACAAATTAATCATAAAAACAATTTAGATCAAGCAATTAAGCATCAAAATCAAATACTAACTTAAACTGGAAAAACATGAACAATACAATTTTACACAAGAGTTCAATGTTTTACCTCTAATATCAACAAATAGAAATAGCTTTCCATAGTAGAGAACACAAGGTTTAAAAATTGAAAAGGTACAAGAGAAATTAAAACCATAAAAAAGATGAAGGCCCTTTTCCAAGACACTTAGTAGCTATTGTAAGCTTCAATCGCGCCTCTCTTTTGCAACTCACTTCTAATCTGCAACCCATATTCCTGTTAAATCCTAAAAGGAGGAAAACCACCATGGATGAAAAAGGAAACTCAAGAATCTTTCTTAAACACGCTAGATGATTCTATTCATAAAAAATGATGAATTCTCAAAACCCTTGTAAAAACATAATTAAATCCCTTTCACATATTCAAATAATAATTTAAAAATATGAAAAAATAAAATGTTTAAAAGTTAAAAATATCAATAATGTTAAATGGTGTTTTCTATTAAGAAGCGTAATTCTTTAAGAAAAATACATAATAACAAGGTCAATCATTCTTAATTTACTTTAAAAAAAAATTCAAAAACATAAAATTTTCAAAAAGTTAAAAATATCAACTATCTCAATCATTCTTGATTTACTTTAAAATAAATTCAATAATCTTAAATGGTGTTTTCTATTAAAGAAGCGTAATTCTTTAAGAAAAATACATAATAACAAGGTCAATCATTCTTAATTTACTTTAAAAAAAATTCAAAAACATAAAATTTTCAAAAAGTTAAAAATATCAACTATCTCAATCATTCTTGATTTACTTTAAAACAAATTCAAAAAAACATAAAATTTTCAAAAAGTTAAAAATATCAACTATCTCAAATTGTGTTTTCTATTAAGAACTTCATGTTCTCTAAATGAAGATACATCAACCAATTCACTTTAAAAAAAAATTAAATAATTTTCAAATAGTTTTTAAAGAATTATGTCATTCTTGATTCTCTATTGTGAATTGTTGATTCACTTTAAAAAGAATTCAAATATTTTTTAAATGATTTTTAAAAAATTACGTTATATCTGATTTTTCATCGTGGAAGAAGATGTTAGTTCTTATAAGATTATTTTCAAAATAATTAAAAAGTTTTCAAAATTATTTTCCTAGTGCTACATTCTTAGATTCAAAATTTGATTTTTGTAAACCTAACATTTATTTTTATGATTTTTCATAATAGTGACTTTAAACTTTTACTTTTATTACTTTTAATTTATTTTTTCAGTTCGTGGTTTCGTTTTATGATACAATTCTATAAATAAGACTTAGATCATAGTAAAAAAAATAAATAAAAATATATTAGAAAGTAAAAACCTCTGTAAATTATAATATTATTTAGAACTAAATCACAATAATATTTTCCAAGGTTTACCATCACCTCCTCCATTTTTTTTTTCACAAATATTATCATTAAGTTTATTAAGATTATGATTTACATTTTTAGTTTGCACCTACATAACCACACGTGTCACTTTAGTTTTCCTTATCCGCTCTCAATATTTGGATAAGTAACAACACGTGTCATGTCTCTTTTGTTTGGTAGACTCACGTTGACACTCAACTACGGCACGCAAAGCCGACAAACAACGGAAAACCCTAACAAAATGCCCCGTTTCCATGTTATTCACTTTATGTAACAGGTTTCTTCCAGCTTCCACTTCCCCTTCGTGCATAACTTCTTCCATTTTCTCCTCTACTTCTAGGTACTTCTCTGTGCATATCACTGTTCATTTCAGTTTGCGGTTTCGACATTGAATTTGAACTCTGCTGGTTACGGCGGTGATTAAGGAGTTGATATTGGTTTGCTGCTGTAATTTGAGCTTAATTTGATGAAAGCTCGAGTTTTGCTTTTTAGTTTCATGCTGGTGTTGCCTTTGGTAGCTTGACTGGTTGGATAGGTTTTTGTTTAATTTCTTCTGAAGTTGCTAAAAATGAATGGTTTAAACTTCTATTGGTGTAAGTTAGAGTGTTTAGTGTGGAATTGCTTGGCTACTGCTTGTGTGTGTTTGGCCAGTGGAATTTGGAAATTATGGATGGTTAGATGTTTCAATTTGATATTTTATAGAAGTGTTTTCAGTTAACACTAAATGTTAGATATTTTTAAAGAAAGCTTGCTATTTTTATTCCCTCAACCATGAATCTAAATCCACTTAATGGCAGCAAGCTGTTTTGATAATAGTAACAGAAATGGCACATTGTTTGAGTCCCATTATTTGGTTTTATGATTTTTTTGAAGTAGATATTTAAAACAAGATGCATGGTTTTCGGCATTTGGTACACAAAATCGTGCAATTAGTGTACAAAGTAAAAGTACTTTATCATTTTTGTAAGTAATTGTGGAAATCATAAACCAAGCAACTCCCATTATTAATGTTTACCTCGGGTTTTCCAGCAGTAGCATTCATTGATACATAGTAGTGCGGTGGTAAGCTAATAAGATATACCAGTTGTTTTTTTTTTTTCTTTTGTTATTACTTGCAATAATGTTGGATTGTAAAATACAATTGTGGGGTCGGTAATGGAACATTTGGGACAGCAACAAAACTTGCCCCTGCTACCCCCTTTGTCTTGAAGGATCCCACCCGTTATGGAACATTTGGCTGCACCCACTGCACCCACTTTTTAATTCTCTAACAGAAAAATATGCCACAACTTTCGTGGTTGAAATCATGATGATTAACTTAATTGCATAGACTAGGTTATGTTCTCTTGATGAATATAAATATATACCCCATAGATCCCAGGGTAAGAGTTTCTCCTTCACCATTTATAATAGAGAAACTTAGAAAGGATTTGCAATTTTCTTTGTGTAATTTATATTAACTTGAAATTCATCAGTTACTTTCTGGCTATTGTGGAAAGAGGAGTGCAAAATTTTATAGTTATGAGGAAGTTTGGAATTGAAAAAAATTCTTTTTACTTTTAGCACCTTTAAAATAGAGTAATTCAGGTTTTTTCTGCATAGAGTAAAATTAGAAGCAGTTTTTGAGATGAAACTTTGTTACTTTATCTCATTGACTTTAAAATCATTTTGTCTAACAATATGATTGTTACCCTCTGGCAGTGCAGTTATTGAATATTGAAAGTTATCGCGTTGATAAATATTTCTCAAAATTGTGTTCACTTCTTTGTTTTCTTGATTCTCGACATATTCGTGCATGCACACAATTATCATTGTGATAAAGAACTTGAATTGATAAAATATTTGAAATGTTTTAATGTTGCGACCTTCTTTTGATACGTTTAAGCTGAACATCACATGGTTTATTGCTACAGAACCTCCTGCTCTATCATTCAGTACAGGACTTTGGAAACACTTCTCTCATGAGAATGCTGTTAAAGCTGTCATTGGAGTCCAGAGTTATCTCTCTTTGTGAATAATAAATGAAGTGTCTACCTTTATATTGCAAACCGAGGTCTTTGAAGGAGTGAAAGTTCCCTTTGTGTTTTAATTTTCTTGCTACCAAATTGTGAAAAATAATAAATTTGTCACCTGTGCCAAGCACCTAGTAGTTGCAACCTGTGTCCTGTTTTCAATGTCTGGCACTGCTATGGCAGTTGTGAAACCTGAGGTATGGTGTCATTATATTCAATCTATTTTTTTCTTTTATTTCATGAGTTATTATTTGTTGTTATGGTTTTGTGTGTTGGCTCAATGCATATTAAACTATTGTATCTGAAATTGCATTCCCATCTTATAACAGCAGGTCCTAATGACTGGGTAAAGAGCTTTGGCCTATACTTCTAGTTTCCAATGTGTGTGAACTAATGCATTCTGAAGTAGTAGTTCATTTTCTTTTTTACGTGTCTTAACTATTTTAGATTATGTAAGTAAGAAGATTCCTCAGATATAAAGCTTGTTCTCTCCTAAATTTTTTCCTTTACCTTTCTTTTGATCACTGATCTTCATTTAGCTGTAATTTTATTATGACATCACCATTATTGTTTCTTCCCTTCTTTTTCTGTTTCTTGCTTTTCTCTGTATGTAAATAGATATTATTCTTCTATTCAAATTATCTGCCTTTATGGTTTTTGCAGATGATTTTTTTCTAGGAGATCACATGGGATATGCCCTTTTGTTCAATCATTTCAATGTTTTAGGCCCATATGTAGCACTTATGGGCCATTAATTTTCTCATACAAGGCTCATTGCCCATATAGGATGATTAAATGAAGACATAAGAAGGAAAACTACTTAGTGTTGAAGCTGTATAATATTGGGATGGGAAGAAATTGCTTGTATCAGATCTTTGAATTTGTAGATAAGATTTTAGGAATTAACATTTTAGGGTTTTTCTAATATTACATATTCTGTTGCATCTTTAATACAAATGAATATCAGTCAGGTTCAGATGCAGGAATTTTATTCAGCTGGAACAAGTAAATAATATGATATCACATAAATAAATACAGTAACTTTTTTCTTCTTCTCCAAGTATAGCTATTTTTCTATTACTTTAAACGAAGAAACAATAACGAGGTTACTGAGTTGTTTTTGAAATTTGGAACATGGTAAAGTTAAGTTTATTGTTGTCCCCTGAGTAGTTTGTTAATTTCACCTTGCCTTTGGCATGCTTAGATGACATCCTACATCTGGCTTCAAACTGTGGATGGCTCTATTCATCAAGTAGAGGAAGAGGTAGCCATGTTTTGCCCTATGATTTGCCAGGAAGTACTTCAAACAGGCATGGGATCTTCCAAAACTTGTGCTATATCTCTTCCACATCATGTCAATCCTGCAATCTTTGATTTGATACTTGATTACTGTCGGTTTCACCAAGTACCAGGACATTCTAACAAGGTATGGAATTATCCAACTTTCATGTGATTCGTTTTTACCTTGATTTTAGGGATATATATTTTTCGGTATTCCTTCATTATTTAAAAAGATTTGATGCTTGTTTGTTTTAAAGTATATTTATAATTTAGACTACTACTTGATCCAATTTGGGCAACATTTGATAACTTGTCCGCACCATCAAAGTATTATCTGTACTATTTCTTTTACCAGCTGAAATACTGGGGAAATGGCATGATTTATAGATTAACGAGTATTTGGTTGTGCTGCTATTGTAGGAGCTCAAAATTTTCAACGAGAAGTTTGTACGGATAGATACAAAGAAGTTATGTGAGTTGACATCTGCTGCTGACAGCCTCCAACTGAAGCCTTTGGTTGACCTGACCAGTCGAGCCCTTGCTAGGATTATTGAAGGAAAAACTCCCGAGGAGATTCGTGAAACATTTCATTTGCCTGATGACCTGACTGAGGTATGTGATTAAAGCAAAAGTAAGGTCATATGTTCTCATTTGCGTAAATGACCTCTACAAACATGTTTCTTGATTTACTTCGATCACTTACAGGAAGAGAAGCTGGAGCCTCTGAGAAACGTAACTGATGATCCTCGTATTCGACTTCTAAACAGATTGTATGCTAGAAAGAGGAAAGAACTACAAGAGAGAAAGAAACTGAAGGTATTTTCTACCATTTTAATGTCATCAATGTTCTTGAACTTGCATATTGAATGTTCATATGATTCTTGGTTATGACAAACTTGTCAGATTGTGTTGCAAGCACACTGAAATGTTTCACCTGTTTCAGGATGTTGCGGTTGAGGAGGAACCAAAGGATGAGCGTTCAGTTGAAGATCTTCTATCATTTATTAATGGCGCAGATGGAGGTATGTCATGTCATTCACCTTGACTCTTCTATAAATTCCATTAATCAGTACTTCTGTTTCCTTGTGGCTATCTTATCACATCTTTCGTTTTATTTTGGGAGAGGGGTGATGCAGATGAACCATGGCAATCTTGTCTTGTATTGTTAAAGAAAAAGTATATTGCTTTAATTTTATTTTGTTTTTCTCTGCCATACTGCAATGGGACTTGTTTCCTTAGCTTTGACTTTTATTGGTGTACGCTATATACATAATAAATTATTTAAATCTAATGCTGATTAAATTTTAGTTTTGGAAGTTACCTGGAATATAAGATTTGCCTGCTGCTATTGTTTATTATTATTATTATTATTATTATTATTATTATCACTACTTTAGAATATCTAAAATTTATCTGATCATATAACTTATTCTAGCATGTTATAGTACAATAATGATATAATCCTATAATTTTTAGATTTTTTAGGAGACTGCATTTGGGATAATGATTTCCAAACAATGTTTGGGACTCGAGATGGGGTTAGTCTGGGAGATCACAAATAGGACAAAGACCGGCTACTTTATGCTACTACTGATATTATTTAGTTTTGTTATTATTATTTTGATGCGTGGAGTTGCCTCTTGTTTGTGATAAATCCTAGAGCTATGTTGATTTCGCGTCTCTGATAATCACATAAAATTTTCTACATTTTTATATTTCTTGTAGTTATTATAATATTTTTAATGCACCCTATCTTGTTTTATTTTTTATTTGCTTACTCCGGGGATATGAATGATTTGGCAGATATAAAGGGAACTAGAGCAAGTAAAAATAAAAAGAAGAATAGAAGGAAAGACCAGGCAAAGGATCTTTCTTCAAAAAATGCAAATGAAAACAATAAGGTTAGACTCTGCCACCTAATAAAATACTTGTTCAGCATCTATTACACAACATATTTTATTAGACTTGAGTCCTCATTTTGCATTGCTTATATTCACAATACCTGTTTTAAAAAAAGTTTTGTTTCTCATTCAATATCCTTTTATATTAGGGGTTGAATCTTCTTCCTTCTGCATATCACAATGTCAATTTTGACAAGGCCTTAGAGGCCTCTGCAAGTAAACACTCAAGGATGCAAACCATTCCAGCTGTTAATTTTTCTCCAAAATTTGAATTTATTGATGGTGATGTCGACGATGATTTAGATCCTGCTGTGAAGGAGGAGCTTGACAGGTTAGATACATGCTTCTGCTAGTTCTTCAATTGATGAGGAATAAGTTCAAAACTGATGGTTCCAAAGCTTGAAGCTTGAAGATTTGATGTTTTTCTTATTTGTGCAATAGTTTGATGTTGAAAGATGTTGTAATTCCTGAAATCATAAATCAAATGATATCTTTCTCCCCATTTATCATTATCAAATTTAATAAAGACCACATGTAAAGAGAGGAAAGTAGATAACAAAAGACTTCATTGATAAGGCAAGCTTGAATACAAGTCATTGGGTAATATTAGAGAGAATACAATAGAGATTAGCAAAGGTAATAAACACACGAACAAAAAAATACAACATATCAAACCAACAAGTAACTATAAAGACACAAAATGAAAAGACAGAAAACACACAAAAGAAGCCTATTTTCCTCTCTGGAGAGAAAATACAACCTATCAAACCAACAAGCAACTATAAAGACACTCAATGAAAAGACAAAGAAAACACACAAGAATCCTATTTTTCCATGTGGAGATGCATCTCATTATTTTGTTCTTTGATGACTTGATTCTTGTCACGAAGATTAGCAAATCCCCTTTCACAAGGTGAGAAAGGTCTCTTGTGTTTTATGATTTCAGGAATTAAAACATCTTCAGGATCGAATTATTGTACAAATAAGGATGACCCGTTGTCATCATCAAATGAGTTTGTTGGTTCAAAAGCTTGAAACTAGAAGATTTGATGTTTTCAACCACCAATAGCTAAAGGGATTCGGTCTTGTGTCTGGAGTTGTAATTTTGTGGTTAATCTTGTGTAGTTGATTCGGTTGCCTAAGATTATGTAGAGGAATCATTTTGGATTGCCTTTGTAAAGGTTAAGTTGGGAAGGATCTTTTTAATGGGTTAAGAGCATCAGTTGGCTGTAGAATATATTTGTCCTCCTGACAAGTAGACTCTATGGACCACAGAATCCTTCTGGTCGGTTTTGTGGTTATTTTCATGGATTTCATTCCTCTAAAATTATAATTACTCGAGGATTCCTGCACAATTGAATTTGGTGTGGAATGTGATGCAGTTGTCTTAGTTGTGCACTCATACTTTATGATTAGACAACTAGTGGAATGGATATATCAAATATAACCTATGAAAGAGGATAGCCTTATCAGCTAATTTTTGACTGTTTATTTTATTGTATTCTCTCTATCTTGCATTTATTGACTGTTTCTTTTCCTGTAGGGAAGTGGAAGATTTTGCGCGAAGATTGAATTCAGATTGGCCTGAAAGGATGCAAATTTTATCTTTGGGTCAGGACAGAAGACTGGTACCAATTTCTGTGAATGGCAATGGTTCAACGCACCTGTACACGAGTATATCTTTCTTTCTTCTCAATATATTCCTACATGCTGCCTTGATTTCTATTAGAAGCATCTAGACATTCTGATCTGGTTGTTAGTTGTTCTAAGATATGACTCTGGATTGAGGGCTAAAGAAGTAGTGATGGCGTTGTTGCATATGTTAATTATTTTCAAAGACTTGTGTTATTTCCTAGGGCTTGATCATTGTGTCTGTTTTTAGTCCCCGTCCCACCCTTTTTGATCGTTTGCATATCTGTACATCATGCTGACGACTATAAGTTTTGAATCTGAAAATAATTTGAATTGATAACTGACAATTGACTAGGTCTGTGTTGAGGGTGAGGAGTTGCAGCTGGGTTCATGATTGCAAGTCTATCATTGAGCATTTAACTTATGGTACATCTAGGCTTTTGATGATAGTACAACACTGGCAGATAATTCAATTTCTAAGTTTAGAGGAAGTTGAAGTGATCTGAAAGGATGGCAGCTCAGAGTTTGCAAGTCTCTTTGTAAACACCATGTGAGTAATATTTATTTGTTCCTTATAACTGATAATCAAACCGTGGCTTTGTTTCTTAAATTTGAGCTTTTTGAATTCTGCGAGCAAGGGGAGAGGGACTGATAGAGAGAGAAAATGTGTGAAAAAGGATGAATAAAAAGAATCTTGAAAAGAAATTTGAGTATAATGACCTTGCCCTTGTTTCCTTGTATTTATTCCAATCTCCATGATACTTCCAGGCCTTTGATTTTTTAAAATTTAATTCATTGTTATATTTTTGTTTCTATGGTATAGTTAGTTTGTAGATGACTAATATTGTTCCCCTTCAGTTGCACAACCACCTTAATATCTCCAAGCTTTTTCGTCGAATTGTATTATTATAGCTGAATTTTCTTGTACCTTTTAGTGGTGAGTTTTGGGTTGATTGCAAGATAGAGGATTGATTGCGTACTTACCACAAAGGAAAACGAATTTTCCTTTTAGCTTTGGCTTCATATCATTTATAAGATGTTGCTGAACGATAAGGGCACACCTCTATGTACATTTAGAGTTAGACTGCTCTCTGGGTTAATATGCTTCACTAGTATTTTTTTATAAAAGTTGAGAAATTTTCTTATTTTTACCTCATTCATTTTGTATCTTCTTCTGCTTACTTGTTGAAAAAATTATTTAAACAGGTTCAAGCGATTGGAAGGAATTTATTTATGGTTTCTAAACTCTATATACTGTTGATTCTCTGCTATTTCAATTTCTCCCTGCTATCTTTATTTAGTGCTTTTAGCCTGTCTTTGTAATGTAGAGGGTAGATAATCATAGAAATAAGTGGGAAATTATGGACTAGTTTATTTAAACTTAAAATAAGTTTTTCGAAATATTTTTCTAAAAGTTAGTTAGATTTATTTGTTAAACTAAATAGGAAATTATTTATCTTTAAAATAAGTGGATTGAACATGCTAATGAAAAAGAGATTAGAAAAATACTTATTTTATACAAGTATTATTTTGAACATAAACAATTCTAAAAGCTTCTCATATTGAAGCGTAATGTAGGGATGATAATAAGATGAGTACCAGTTTCATTATTATTTTCATTCTTAAAGTAAAAGTTTGTTTGTTAAAGTAAAAAATTATCTATATGATAGGAATGAAATTGTTGTTCCATTTTTATTTTATTGGAAATGGGTATTATCTATATTTTCTTTTTAACGGTTTTGAATATTAATTGTATAATTTTTTAATATCAGATATTAAGATATAAATTTTAATTATATAAAAGAGTACCAATTAATAATTTATTGAATAAAAGTTAAATAATTATAAAAAAATGAAAATGATTAAATGTAAGTTAATCTAATAAATTATGAAATTGAAGATTAAATAAAAGTTAATGTAAACTTTTAGAATTATTAAATAAATTAAAATGAAATAACATGTTTTTTAAGTCACAATTTCAACGTGTCATAGTTATCAGTTTTTTTTTTTCTTTCAAAATGACATTATTTATAGTAGATTTTCAATAATATTGTTTACTAATCATGATAAAAGAGAAACTGAATTCAAAAATTCATTTTTGATACAAAAATGCTAGAATTTGGTTCCTGAATTCTAAACTACTTTTTTAAATTTATTTTAATTAAAATAAAAAATTTAAAATATAGTAATGAAAATAATTAATATTTTTTCAATATTCACAATATTTAAAATTTATTTTGTAACAATTAAATTTTGAAATTTAATTAATATCGAGATTTTGTTAAAAAAATTAAATGATTTGATAATAAAAATTAAAAATTTAAATACTCAGATTAATTATTTGAGTATGTTTATAATTAAATGAATTTATTGATTAAATTTTAAATAATATATACTATTTATGAAATAAATTTATTTATAGTAACTTGTTTATAAAGCTAAATGATATAATATATATACCTTTGCTAAGTGTAATAAATATTTTAAAATTATATCAATATATTTTGTATAGATTTAATGATATTTGAATTTTTCAAAAAGTAAAATAAAAATTGTTCTAAAACAAAAATAAATATTCTATTAATAAAAGTTGTTATAATTTTTTAAACTTGTAATAATTTCAAAAAATTTATTGAGTTAATTATGTAACCTATTAAATGATATGCTAAATCAAATTTTGATGTGGTTATTAATAAAATGTCATGTAACAACTATTTTCTAATTTTAAATAATGTAGTACTTTCTTGTATAATACTTTTATTTTGTGATTTAACAATAATATTTTAATTTTGTAATAATGATAAAATTAATTTGATAATAAAAATTGAAATTTAAGTTATAATTGTAATAAGTCATTTAAATTAATATTGCAAATATGTATTTATTAAAAATATTAATTTTTTTTCTAAATAATTTAAGTTAAAAATTCAAATAAATATTAAACATATCCATTATAATAATATGGAAATTAATAAATTTAAATTAAAAACAAATCAATAATATTTACAAAATAAATAAATAACTAATAAAAGATATACTAATTTTTTAATTCATATTAATTATTAAATTATTTATATAAAATTTATAAAAAATAATAATCAATTTTAGTTTTTAAGAAAATTTAAAAAATGAAGATAACCCAAACTTATATTAACAATATCCTTCTTCCACATACAGACCACCCATATTTGGTTTTTTACCTCCAAAAACAATAAAAATAATAATAAAGATAATAACAATAATAAAGATAATAACAATAATAATAATAATAATAATAATAATAATAATAATAATAATAATAATAATAATAATAATAATAAAATCGTAAAAAGTTAAGATTAAAAATCGATAATATAATGTTCTTGTCATAGCCATTACATCGAATACTCATACAACACAATAAAATATAACATAATAAAACACAATAACTAAGAGTTTTGATAATCTTGCCACATATGATTTGCTATAGAATCTTTGATACTACTACCAATCCTACGGTCGTCTTCTCTAAGTTGAGATGATGAAGCATTATACTCTTCCCTTTCATTCAACTCATTATCAACTTCATTAAGTAATGAGTCATCGTTATCCACGCCACGAAGGAAGTTGTGTAAGATACAACAAGCTAATAAATTGTCTCAAATCCATAGTGTGGTCCAGTGCCACTTGTAGTTATAGAGAATCGTTTTCTCAACACACCAAAAGTTCTTTCAATAATATTTCTCAACGATGAATGTCGATGATTAAACAACTCACGTGCATTTTGTGGTCCTCTACGAGTATATTCTTTAAGGTGATATCTTACATCTCTATATGGAGTCAAAACTGTGCTTTTCAACATAAATCCAGCATCACCGAGGTAGTATTTTCCTACAATTTTGTACATATACAGGTATTTAGTCACAAATAAATAAAATCTTCAACATCACAATTTAGACACTCACCTTGGGGGATAACCAACGGATCATCTTTATCAAGAGCATTTTTTAAAATTCTTGAATCAGATGCAGTGTGATGGGTGTCGCCGCCCAATCAAATTTTATGAGCATAAAGAATATGCAGTATAATGCTAGGAAGTGACTCCTAGGTCGTCTCACAAGGACCAACTGCGATTCAGAATCAGGTCTAACATATAGTGGGGGGTTTTGAAAAGTTTGTGGTGAATGCGGACGAATTAAATTAAAATGGAAATTAAACACACCAACCATAATTAAAAGCATTAAAATAAAGACTAGAATTCTAATAAAAATAAAAATGCAAGATAAGTCACTAAAGAAAATAACATGATGGCAAATAATTTAACACGTATTGCATAAGAGAATTGAAGCAAGGAATTAACATAGTAAATATAAGCAACAACCGAAGCTTGAGTTCACATAGTAAGCACCACCTAATCCATCTTCAATCAACTTTATTCTTCAAGGTAGAAGGAAAGAAACTCATAACTGGACCCACCATTTTGCAGTCAATAAAACCGTGAACCATGAATCACATTTCCCAATGCTCTCTTGAAAACAAAACACACATTTTTTTTAACCCAAGTAACGTTCCAGAACCTTATAAAATGTTCCAAGCCTTTCTTTACTCAATAAAAACTTAAGGAGAAGAAAACGAAATGCTGCACCCAACNAAACGGAAAGAAGAAAATGCTTTTCTTATTCAATCAAAAACAGAACCGTGAGCCACAACCAGGACGTGATGTGTGCTTTCCACTTTCTTCAGCCAAACTTTCGATCAATGAAGACTAATAGAGAAAGTTAAGCACTTGCACAAAAACTAAAATAAAATGGAAGGAAAATGAGATTTTTCATTGAACTATCAAAACCGTGGGCTTATTCCCATTTTCTGAAAACGTATCAAAGCTTCTTTCCTATTCTCTGATTCTAAAGCAAGCAAAGATGATAAGAATCCATAAGCTGTGACGGGTGCTACTTCAATCAACAGAAAAACAACATCTATTCTCAAGGAAAAATGCAAGTGTTCGCAGTTCCAGCTTAAAAATAATAAAAACCTCTAGAATTCTATAATGCAACGTTGAAGAAAGCTTAAAAGAAAAACAAGAAAAAAAAAAATTGCAGCTGGGAGCAATTCAACCAAAATCCAGGTGCTGTTCCATTTCTCCCCAGTCTCTCCCCTCTCAATGCCGTCCCCCTAGGAATCCTATACCTAGCGTTTTTGTGTCCAAGCTGGACGTGTTTTTTTTTAGCCCAACGCTACATGGGATTGCCCTTTTTTTTATTGCTGGGCCGTGGAAGACATCAACCTGGATTGTATCTTCTCAAGGCTGCGGGAAAAGATGTGGGTAGCAGCTTGCTCTTTTTTTTTTGGACCGTGACACTCCTCATTTAATTGCATGAAAGCAAAGTCTTCACCCAAGCTGCTGGGTCAGGTGCTTGCGGGATGGATGATGGTCTTGACGCTGCAGCTGGATTTGGCTGGACTTCTTGCGTGCTACAGCTTTGCTTGGGCCGGAGTGTTGCTGTGAAGCAAGGAGGTGCGTGGCTTGCTGCAAGGTTGGAGCTGCTGGATGCAATTCTGTGCATGGGCCGAGACGTGCAAAAGCTTGACTGTTTCTCATAAAATCTCCAAGTTGTTGAACATAACTTCAAACTGGACCTGCTAGAGCGTAATAGCTCTTTCATCTGCTGGTTCTTACTCCATGGGCCGAAAGTCTTCTCCAAAGCTAGACTATGTATTCAGCTGGCCCGTGAAGATATTGGAAGCTGCTGTAAGCGTGGACGGTTGAAGCCTAACGAATGCTAGAATGTGTGGAGGTTGGACAAGTTGCTGGGCTGAAGCTTCGTTGGTGGGTGCAACCTCTCCAAGCAAATGAGTGCAACTTCATTTTCTTCAACGCTGATCCTCCACTTCATACTGCTGGCTGCTACCCTTCATAATCATTTGGCTGCACCATAAAATAAATCAGCTAGCTGCACTCCTTTGATGGCAATTACTCATGCAACTCCTATTTCTTTTGGGCCATGAGGTGCTTGTTAGACTTTGCAGCCCATTTAAAATGGAACCAACTCTGCATGTGGGCTGCTGTACGTGATGAAGGCTGCACCCTTCCAGATGTGTGTGTGCGACTTCTTAAATTCAAGGAAGTGCTGCTGCCCTACGTTCTAGATACTCCCTTGGACGTCCATGGGCCCCGCTGCACCAGCCTTCACCGTTTGCACCTCCGCTTTCTACTGGGTTATGTGGGGGCTGCTGAATGCTTTGCTTCAATGGGCTACGCTTTTCTGGGCCATGGAACCACTCATGTGTGTGCTTTCAATATAAGTAGGTTCGTGCACTTCTTTCTTGGATCGCGATACATTGACAACCAATTTTTGACAACGATTTGCCAACGTCATATGTCAGCATTCTATTGGCTCACTTTAATTTATTTTCTAATTAAAAAACTGATGTGAAAAAGGTGACTTTGTGTTATTCCGAAAACACCCTCAATCATTTTAATCAAACTTTCTCCTTCAAAGCACGTATCTCTCTCCATTTTCGGTTTTGCTTTCTCTCTGAAGCTCTCTCTCTATCCATTTTAGGTTTTCGTGTTCCTTTGCAGCTGTTCTCGGTGTGTCTATTTTTCTAAGGCATTGAATTGATGAGCAATATGTGTGGACGTTGATGGATTTTGTTGGGTTAGTATCGTGAGTTCTACATTTTGTTTGGGTGTAAGTCACAAAGTCCCTCTTCCTCATACAAGCA
>NC_028351.1:34815827-34817904 GCF_000741045.1 Vigna radiata var. radiata
AATTTCACTTTTAGGCGCCAACCCATTTTCAGCATTTTTGTTTCCAAATATGCCCTCCATAACAAAATTAAACTATTTAAAAAATTCATTAAAAACAACAAATGAGACACCAACACGTGTCGTTGGCAAATCGTTGTCAAATATCTGTTGTCAAAGTAACATTTTCCTTCTTTCTTTATGGTAGTAAAATGTATGAGCCCATGTGCTCTTCGAAACAGCTGCAATGAATAAGCATGTGCCTCCTATCACGTGACGACACACACTTCTTTTATATTCTCTTTAATGTGCCCTTCAAAGTTGGACGTGAGTGAAGCAGGGTCTTGCATGTTGAACGTGTGAAGATGGATGACAGCAGATTGTTGGGCCGCTTCCAATATTTATTTCTCATGGGCCGTGAGCTCCTTTTTGGATCCAGCTGCCGAGACTTCTCCTCACCATGCAGCCCTATTTCAAAGCAAATGAATGTGCTTCTAGAAAATTTTAATCCAAGACCGTGGTTTCTAACCCTGCAACCTTTTTAAACCAAGCAGGCTGTGACACACACAGCCAAAGAAAAATGTGGCAGCCCATTTTTCTAATTGCAACACCTTTTTATAATGGGTCGTGTTCTCATTTCTTTACAGCCCAAGAGCATTTCACTCAGCCAAATATCTCAAATTCTATTTCCAAAATTTTCCCTGAAAATAATAATGCAAATAATTAGTTCAAAAAATTCAAATTAATTAAAATTATAATTTCCGGTCAAATTAAGCACAATTAGTGAAAACGGGAAAGTACTGGACATTTAAGCACAATTCCCTGATTAATTCTAGCACAATAAACTAAGTGAAGTCGAGAAAATATCGACTCATCACATTGCCTTCCTACCCAGCAAGAACGTATGTGAATTTCATGTCAAAATCACACGTCGCAAACACATTTTGAGAAGGCCAATCTTTTCTTCCTCGAAATTTCGGAGCATCAGATCTTGGCACCTTTACACGAACATGAGTACCGCCTATGGCCCCTAAACAATCCTATACATACAAATAAGAAGTCATCAAAAACTCAAAATTTGTTATCATCGTTTGATCAAAGAACATCTTCAAATTTGTTTGAGTACCTTAAAGTACGGGTAAAATTGATTGTTGTTCAAGACATATGGATGAACCTCATTTCCTAACGGTTGAATTAAAAATTCAGATCCCAAAGTTAAGATAGCAACCAACACCTTGTGAAAGTGATTGCTAGCCGTCGATCCTGATTGATGAAAGAAAAATGCAACACTTCGATTCTTAACATTATGGCCTATTATATGAAGAAATTCAGCAACTTGTTCCTCCACAGTCGACCGAATGGCGTCCTTAACTAACCTAGTTGATCTTAGTCTCTCACAAAGATTAATAAATGCCTCTGGACCCATCCTTATAACGTCGCGGCACCGATTAATATGCACAAGGTATGACATTAATTGTTGCCTACGACGGTCTCCGTCTGGTAGGTAATTGCTTACACTACTCGAATCACTTAAGTACATATTCAAGATACTCAACGCATGTGCAACAATGCATAACATTGTTGGTGCAGCCAATAAAGTGGTTATTTGTAATTGTTGACGTATCGTTGCAGTAATATTGAAGTCAACACCAACCACATCATCATCTATATCTTCACGATCCAAATATGATAAATTTATTTATTCTTCCATCTATATTTACTTAACCAAATATACACCTTATAATTAAAATCATGCATTCATATATTCATTAAACATAATTCATTCATATATTCATAAATATATATCATCGTATCTATATTAAATAAACATAATACATTGCATTCATATATTCAATAACATAGCAATAACCACCGATCATTAACGAATTCATATATTTTCTATAAACAAATAATTTAAATTGACATATATAATTCTAATAAATTTTATTTATTTTTTTCCTTTATGCTTTATTCTTTTCCCTATAATTTTTTTTCTTCAAACGCCTAACTCGAATAGAAAAAGTATATTTAGTTTAATGATAAATTATTCTTACAAAATATAAAATATATTTAATCTTTTAAATTATATTTCTCTCACAAT
>NC_028351.1:34820054-34823403 GCF_000741045.1 Vigna radiata var. radiata
ATATATATATATATATATATATATATATATATATATATATATATATATATATATATATATATAAAATATGTTAGGCACTTTTTTGATAGGCACTACAGTTATACACGTTATTAGGAATTAAAGTGCCGCGTGGAATTAGTATATAAATATGAATATTATATATTTATGATATGATGTTTATATTTTATTTAGATTAAATATAAGACCTAAAGATAATTTAATGTTTAGTGATAAATATAATTTTTTTAATAATTAGAGAGTAGCCACANCATCTTTAATTAATTAAATTATATTATAAAGATCACTTATTGAAACATTAATTGTAATTAATTATATATAGTGTGATGAAATATACCTATAGGATTTTTTTTACATTTGTATAATTAATTAGGATAAAATATTAATTATAATTCTTAATTTTCGCACAGGAATTAGGAATCTGATATAATTTAATAGTTTTATCATAAGGTTAAATGAGTCTTAATTGAGTAAGACTTTAGCCCACAGGCAAGTTTTATGTTAATAGACTTATTGGTAAAGACATGTTTTGCATTGGTAAAACATGACATTCATTTTAGTCTCAAATTATGATAATGAACATGATTTGAATTTGCAATTTCTCAATCTGTGAATATTTCTGATATCAAGTGTGGTATTCCCGAATTGAAAGGAGATAATTATAAGATTTGGAAGGAGAGAGTTCTTCTTCATTTAGGCTGGATGGACATAGACTATGCTATTAGAAAACCAGAACCATTGGGTATTATTGAGACTAGCACTCCAGATACCATTGAACTTTATGAAAAATGGGAGAGGTCAAATCGTCTCTCCGTAACGTTCATAAAAACCAACATTTCTGCTGGAATCCGGGGTTCGGTTGATCAGTATGAGAATGTCAAGGATTTACTGAAGGCTATTGATGAGCAGTTTACGACATCTGATAAATCTCTTGCCAGCACTCTTATAATGCAGTTTTCATCCTTAAAGCTCACTGGAATTAGAGGAGTGCGTGATCATATCATGTGCATAAGGGACATCGTGGCTCAACTAAAAGCTTTGGAAGTTACCATGTCTGATTCTTTCCTAGTGCACTATATTTTGTGCACTTTACCTCACCATTATGCTCCCTTTAAAATCTCTTACAACACACATAAGGACAAGTGGTCTATTAATGAATTATTGACCATGTGTGTTCAAGAAGAAGAAAGGCTATTGATTGAAGAAGGGGAGAAGGTGAACTTGATACCACTTCATTTAAGAATAAGAAGAACCAAGTTAATAAGAAGGGAAAGATTCCTGCTCAGCCAGTTATTAAGAAGGAGTTCAGATGTTTCTTTTGTAAAAAGAAGGGACACATGAAGAAGGAATGTCAAAAGTTTAAGGATTGGCTGGAAAAGAAAGGTAATTTGTTTGCTTTTGTCTGTTATGAATCTAATTTGAGTAGTTTTAATCATAACACATGGTGGATTGATTCTGGTTCTACAATCCATGTTTCTAATACCTTGCAGGGTATGGAAAACCTAAGGAAACCGATGGGAAGTGAACAACGCATCTATTCAGGAAGCAAGATGAGTTCACATGTGGAAGCCATTGGAACGTGCAATTTAGTTTTAAGCAGTGGTTTTGTTTTATGTTTAGAAAAAGACTTTTTATGTTTCTAATTTTAGCAAGAATTTAATTTCTATTTCACAACTTGCACCTTTGGGTTTTTCATTTAATTTTACGGATTCTGGTTTTACTTTATTGAATAAATCCAAAGTTATTGGCTTTGGGGAATTATGCGATGGTCTTTACTTTATCAAATTGAAAAACAAAGTTGCTTATAGTTCTATGCATGTTTCTGCTGGGTTAAAAAGATGTGTTATGAATGAGGATTCTTCTGTTTTATGGCACTGAAGATTGGGACATATCTCCATTGAGAGAATTAAGCGATTAATAGTACTTTGGATTTTACAGATTTTGAGACTTGCGTGGATTGCATAAAGGGAAAGCAAACTAACAAGTCTAAAAGAGGTGCTAAGAGAAGTTCAAATTTACTAGAAATTGTTCATACAAATATTTGTTGTCCGGATATGGATGCAAGTAGTCCAAAATACTTTATCACCTTTATAGATGATTACTCACGATACATGTATTTGTACTTACTTCGTTCTAAGGATGAAGCCTTAGACGCCTTTAAAGTTTTTAAGGTTGAAGTAGAGTTACAATGTCGAAAGAAAATTAAGATTTTGAGATCAGACAGAGGTGGAGAGTACTACGGTAAATACATGGAGAATGGACAAGCACCTGGTCCGTTTGCTAGATTTCTTCAAGAACATGGGATTATTGCCCAATATACCATGCCTGGCTCTCCAGATCAGAATGGTGTAGCAGAAAGAAGAAATCGAACCTTGATGGATATGGTGAGAAGTATTAGGAGTAATTCAAAACTTCCTCAGTTTTTGTGGACTGAAGCACTTAAGACGGCTATGTATATAGTAAATTGGGTCCCCTCTAAGGCTGTTTTAAAAACACCTTTTGAGTTATTCAAAGGTTGGAAACCTAGTTTACGACATGTACGCGTTTGGGGATGTNTGTCTGAAGTAAGAATTTATAATCCACAAGAGAATAAACTAGACCCAAGGACTATTAGTGGGTATTTCATTGGATATGCTGAAAAGTCCAAAGGGTATAGATTCTATTGTCTAACTCATAACACTAGGATTGTGGAATCAAGAAATGCAAAGTTTCTTGAAAATGATTTGATTAGTGGAAGTGATTTAAATCAAGACGTTGATCTTGAAAAGGATCACTATGAAGCTCAAACCTCTCAATCAAATGAAAGATTGATAGTCATTCACGCTCCTCCAGTTCAAAAGCGTATTGAACAACCAATAATTGAAGTTCCACAAACTGCTGAGAATGATAATAGAGATCAAGTTGTTGATGATGAACAACAAGTAAATGTTGAACAACCAGTTGAACAACAAGCTTCTCATCAAGATGTTGAGACAACATTAAGAAGATCTATTAGAATCAGAAGACCAGCAATTTCTAGTTATTCTGAAGTGTATTTACAAGAATCAGATTACAACATTGGAGCCGAAAATGATCCTGAAACATTTTCACAAGCCATGAGTTCTAAGGAATCATGGTATGATGCTATGAAAGACGAGATGGATTCTATGGCATCTAACAAAGTCTGGGATCTCGTTCAGTTGCCTGATGGTGTAAAATCCATTGGATGTAGATGGGTCTTCAAAACCAAGAAGGACTCAAAAGGCAACATTGAGAGACATAAGGCAAGACTTTTTGCCAAAGGATTCACTCAAAGAGAAGGAATTGACTACACAAAGACATTTTCTCCTGT
>NC_028351.1:34825378-34827109 GCF_000741045.1 Vigna radiata var. radiata
ACAACAATGGCTGGAGGTTGGTCTTTCTGCTTCCGCTTTCATTCTTGTAAATCTGAATATGATTAAATGTGCTTGTTTGATATATTTAGATTTATCGAATCTTCAGTATAAATCTGCTTATTTTTTGATGCTGGAGGTTGGAAACATTATTGATTCAACCATAAATAATGTTTCCATCTTACGTAAAAATGGATAAGCTCTATCCACCAACTTCACAAGCAACCAACCATCATATCTTGTTTTCTAAGAATGCAATTGGTATGAAAACATGTTAACAACAGTTTCTTACACTGCCTAATTAAACTGAATGATCTTGATGCACTGTCAACGACAGAAATGTGCGGAGAAACATTACCTCAGATTGCCATCTCCACAGCTCCTCACTCTCAACAGAAAACTTCAGCACACACATAAAACTGTCACTCGCGCAAAGCTCCTCGGTCACACTCTCAAACTTCGTTCTCTCTATGTAAACACAGAAGCATGAGTTAATAGTACACACCAAACTTATCTATCAACACGGTCTTCTTAATGGTCTTCATGGTCAGACTTTATTTTTCAAATTCAAACACGAATCCCTCCTTTGCAGTGAATGGTTGTATCAACCAGAGAATCTCGCCAGCTTACACTGCAATGATCTGCAAAAACAAGCTGAAAAAGCAGTCTATGGCCAAGACAGTGCATCACATGGGCAACGACACTGTTTACTCGTGAAAGCACAGTAGCATGGCATTTTTATATTCTCCTTTCAGTTGCTAGTTGCTTGTTGGAATCGATTCTTAAACTTAAGAATCGAATAACGTTTCAAATATTATGCAGGGCTAAAGATTGTCTTTTAATTTTAAATGTTATGCATGACTGAAGATTGTCTTTTAATTTTAATAATAGTGCAGGACATTTCAGTCATTAATAAATAAATCAACATAAATCCTTTCCAAATAGCGATCATGGTTTGAAGAGTGTAATTCCGGAAATCAGTGTTTTTCCATCACAGTATTTCAACCTAAACAAACACGAAATAAGCTTAATTCCTCGCTCACAAATCAAACAATAAAATCGCAAATGAACACATTCTTACAATTCAATATATATTGCACGGGTATTTAGAAAATATTCACCTACTCTCACATTTTTCGAAAACATGTATTCTTTTCGAAAACTGAATTTGTATTTCAGTTTAAAACTAATGGGGTGAACAACTTTTGAAGTTTAATTAATTTTTAATTTTTGACAATTTGGACTTAATTGAGTTCTTATAGTTTAATTTTTTTGATTAATAATTAAATGACGTAATTTGCAACATGCATTTACAAAATGTGAAATTTAAGTTTAAATTTTTAATTATAAGATTATAAAATTATAAACTTATAAAATAAAATGTGGCGAGACTATAACTAACCATGAGACCGGACAATATAATAGATATGTTACTCAATTAACCGAAAAATTAAAAACAAGACTCAATTCAAAAAATATAAAATGAGTATGGAATAGAATACAAAAATTTTATCTCAAGAACTTAGAATTTAATTAAATTTATCCTTAATAAGTAAAACTAATTAGACAGTTTCTTTCTATATTTCCATAATATAAGACTTATTGGAAGTGAACTTTAAATCTAATTCAATTTTATAAAATCGACTTGTAAAACATTTATATATATATATATATATATATATATATATATATATATATATATATATATATATATATATATATATATATATATAT
>NC_028351.1:34828424-34890225 GCF_000741045.1 Vigna radiata var. radiata
AATGCAGAGATATAATAATTGAAGGACAAATTCTTCCAGAAGAAATTGAAATACAAGAAGAATGGGAGAAAGAATTTCTAGAAAAATAGAACAAAGAATTCCTGGGAAGAAAGTAAAGATGAAAGCATGAAGATAAAAAAAAAAGAATAAATAGGTTATGTGAGGTGGGAGAATAAAATTATAAAATTTTATTTCTAAATATAAATTTTTGCTAAAAGATAAAATTGGAAAAGAAAAAATAGAGCAAAAGGTAAAAATAGAATGGGGGGTGGGGGTTGGAATTGGAGAGGTACAGGAATTAACCCCCTATAATATATAAACGAAGGCAAACTTTACGTTACAAACTAATTTTTTATAATTGAATTAAACTTGAATTTCATCTTATACCATAATATCGGACTCAGATTAAAACCTATGATATAATTGTCATATTAAAGCCTATGATATAATTGTTTGGTCTTTGTTTAATGAATTCCACTTTAAATCATTTTCCTCAACCCTTTCTGCCATGATAAGTAAAATACTTAACGGTGGTCTAAGTCATGACGACATGGCGTTCATAGCCTGTTGCTGAAAAAAATATGTTTAGAATTAATAGCCCCCATTCTTCTGATTCAGTTAACAAATAATACTAACTTTCTTAAAATATATATTAATTAGTTTTTGTGCTTGTGTTATGCGTGCAATAAATTATAATTTTTAATTTAATTTTCAATTCCACACCTCATACCTTTTTACTTAACATGAATGTGTGGTGCAAAAGGAAAAAGAAAAGAAATAGGAAGTATACATAATATATATGTCTACAGATACATTTTTGAGTGTGTAAAAAATATAGAGCAAAAGCAGGTAAATAGTGGTTCAAGACCTTATACATAAGAAACTAAATGCATTGATCTTTCTTCATTGATGTTTCTCATTGTTCTCTGAGTAATAAGTCTTCAAAACTTTTGGAACATAGAATGGCAACATGAACCCAAACAGATTGAAAGACCAGAAAGCCATGTTAGTCATTGCAAGAGCTCTTCCAATAGTAACCCTCCAAGCAGATCCACTATGCTCCTGATTCATCTTGTACACCTCACTCCTAACCCAATCCACAATGGTGAAAATCCTCCTTGAATTGTAGAAAGCAGGAACAAGGGCTCTAATTGGAGCAGAGAATTTTTGTGAAGATGCCACTCCTTCCATGAAAACTTGGCTGGCCAAGAGAAAAACATGGGGTGTTGCTGCTTTGATCCCTTCTTTGTCACCCTCAAAAACACCCTCTAATATATAAGCTATTGGAATGAAAAGACCAATGGTGGCACCTGTGAGGGCATAAAGTTGAAGGAGCTTGCTTTGGGGGTTGAAAACTTGAGGATCTTTTGAAGGGTTAAGAAAGGGAAAAGCCACCTTGGCTATGAAGTACATGTAAAATAGGGAGAAGAACACAAAGGCAAAGTCTTCGGGGCTCACCATGCCACTGGCAGACAAGATAATAACCACAGCAAGGGAATTCAGCTGAGTGAATGAGAGAAACCCCACTTTGTTTTGTGGGGTGGATTTGTTAAAAGTTTTGGGTGCTATGTCTTCTTCTTCTTTGTAATCAATTTCCTTTTCTTTTGGGAGGTTGATGTCACTGGCAGTTGAACTAACACCACCTGACATGTTTGTGCAATGAGAATGTCCTTTTTTTCTGAATTGAAGGACTGATGTTTGGGTGAGTTTGTTTCTCTTTGTTTGTTATGAAGAAATTGATGGGTTTTTGTTGAATTGTGATTTCCTTTTGTGGTGGTAAATGCATAGAAAGAAAGAAAGTAAATGGAGTTTGGGGAATTTATCGATCGGAAAGAAAGGTACGAGAAATATGGAAAGTGGAAGAAAAGTTTGATGAAGTTAGTTGACAAATGGCAGGTTCACACCAGTTTAAGGTACAAGTTGACTAGGGTTCCTGCCTCAAGTTGAAACACCTGTTTTGTTAGTTCTAAGTTGTGAAATGTGATAATGCTTTCTCTAAATCCTTATATCATTTATTAAAATTGCACTTTTTTTTTTCTTAAAATTAAACACATTTTATGTTATGATACTTTTTGAATTATTTTAACTTTAATTTATTTTTTATATGGTTGCATACTTTTATTTTATGATAAAAACATTTTTACTGGTTTGAGGCATAGGCATCCATCGTAATCCTGATTTAAAAAACTATATCATCAGTTAGTGACGTCGTCAGAACTTATTTAGCCTGATTATGACGACAACAATGGATCCAAAAAGTAAAAGTAAACATGTACGGAAAGAAAAGAAGTTTATTAAAAAAAATGGTAACTAAAAACAACTAAAAAAAAAAGAAAAAAAACTAAGTAGCCTATATCCCATATGAAATCTTTTAGGAGGAAAAGGGCGGAAGAAAAAAAAGATGAGGCAAAACCTGCTTTGAACAGTGGCAGAAGACCATCCGATAAAACTTGGACGTCGGATAAGAAACTAATTGGCAACAAAGTGAAACTCTGTATATCTGTACAACTAAACTAATCCAATTTATTCTTTCAGATCAGGTATTTGTCTTCTGTTTGGGAACATACTTTATCTTGGTTCCCTTTTCAGACTTCATCAATCCGGGTTTGCTCCGGAGGTTGCAGGCAATTTGGTATCTGCTATAGAATCCTCCGTTTCTTGGGACGATGAAGAATCCGAGTCAGAGCTAATATGCAATACCACATGATCTGATGCCAAAGCTTCTTCCCATCCTGCATGAAAATAGTTTTTGATTTGGGAAAATAGATTAAAGACCCAACCCAGCATTTGATCACACCACACTAAATGGAAAAAACATGACAAATGGATAGTGACAAAGCTTACTTCTTGCAAGGAAAGCTTTTGCTTCCTGAATGAAGGCCTGGAAGCGTCTAATATCCGCTCTGCCATCTGTACTACCCATGCTTACTTCTGTCTCGTCACTTTGAACTGGAACTTGATCTTCAGTTTCATGCTGGCTGACAGGATCAGTATTCACTGGCTTATCCCAAGAACTATTCTCCTTACCCACATTCTCAACAATAGAATCCTTTTGAGAAGCCACCATATTACCCTCTGATTGTTTGAAATTGTCAATATTAACAGATATAGATCCTATCAAAAGTTGGTTCTTAGGTTGGTCCGGTTTTATCTCTTGTGTGGTTTTTAAAACCACCTTGTCAATTTCTTCTTCAGACTTTGGACTCCGTACTTCACTACCACTGACAATAGCTGATGCCTCAGCCTTGCTATCATGGTTGGCTTCATGTTTTTGATTGACTTCAAGGTTTGGAAGAGGAGAAATCTGGTCTGTATGCAAGTCATCAGCTTCAGACTTTGGACTCCATACTTCACTACCACTGACAATAGCTGATGCCTTGTTATCATGGTTGGCTTCATGTTTCTGATTGACTTCAAGGTTTGGAAGAGGAGAAATCTGGTCTGTATGCAAGTCATCAGCTTCAGACCATCTCTCAAGATTCTGATCAGCGATAGTATCATACTCTGGACGACTATCCTCATTTATTTCCTTATTGGTGTCAATATATTGGGGACTCCATACTTCACTACCACTGACAATAGCTGATGCCTTGTTATCATGGTTGGATTCATGTTTCTGATTGACTTCAAGGTTTGGAAGAGGAGAAATCTGGTCTGTATGCAAGTCATCAGCTTCAGACAATCTCTCAAGATGCTGATCAACGATAGTATCATACTCTGAACGAGTATCCTCATTTATTTCCTTATTGGTGTCAACATATTGGGGAGGTACAGGTGAGGCTACGTTATCTGAAAATGCATTTGGATTATGAGCTTCAACATTTTGCGTATCTAAAGATGCTTCAGTCAGTGATAAAGCCTTTACAGCACTCTCAATATAGCCGTTAATTTCTGCCTCAGCCTTTTGTCTTTGTTCCCTAGCTTTCTGCTGTTTCTGTCTAAGCTTTTTCTGGCGTTTCCTCTCCGAAATCTCAGCTTGTCTATAAAATTAGAGTTAGTTATTAAATAACGAGTCCTACTACCTTTTCATGACCATTTTTCAAGATTATATTTCAGCAGTAAGTTTTGCCGAACAGAAGCAGAAAGAATAATTTGAAATGACGCAGTAGACTTTATTTATATAATTTCATGTTGCTGAAATCATATAAACTTCGATGAAATATATGATAAGAAAAATGAAATCATGGAAGAAGCATCATATGTTCATACATCAATTAAGCACGTTCCAGAAGTACTCAAAATCCAAGTAGCAGGACCGGCAAAAAAAGTATTGCATTATGCACGAGTGTTCACAGATGAACTGACCAAATTTACTAAACCTATGCATGAGAGTTTAGTGCTCGTTGATGATGTCCTTGTCTTTCTTAAAATAGTTATTCATGCTGGCTTATCAAGGATATATATATATATATATATATATATATATATATATATATATATATATATATATATATATATCCCCTTGATTTAAGAGCCTATCAACCCAAATAGTGCTATGATCTGCTCTGGGGTTCTTATCTGTATAAGTGTATTGCAAAACAAAACAGTAACAAAAAAAGTATTCTGTTCAGACTTCATTCTAAATGTCATTCAAATCAGATGATTTCTATAGAAAAACACTAGACTTCTATTGTACTGCTCTTTACCAGGTACCTTTTCTGAGCAGCTTCTTCCTCCTCCACCAATTGCTTCTGACACCTAAGTGCTTCGGCTTCCTTGTCAGTAAGCCACGCCTTCACCTTAGTGAAAAAAAGCTCATACTTCATCATGACAGAAAAAAAAGAAAAGAACTAATTGGGAACATGAGAATATTATTTTTGTTATTAAATACAATTAGGGCTTCATATAAAAAGTATTTTACATGCAAGGTGTAAACAAATTCAAATATTATAAAATGACATAAGCTGAACCTCATTAGTCAATTATTAAAAAAGAAAAGACATTTCAATTGCATTGGTTTATTCTGCAGCCCTAGATGCTGAAGAAAACACAGTTTGAAACCAAATGCAAAAGCATGATGCATGAAGAAGAGGAGGAGGGAGTTATATGACAAAATTTTGAAATTTAAGACACTTACCAATTTTTGTTCTAGCAAGAAACTTGTGAAAGCAATTATGTTTTTCAGTTCAAGACCATTTTTTCCCGCATCTCCAACAAATACATATTTATGCACTGACTCCACTGTTCCGCATAAACATGTTTTTTCACTGGCCTCATCAAGAACATTGAACAACACTTGGGAAGATATAGGAAAGTTGGAAGGTTTAGATTGAAGAATATCCTGCAAAAAATTAAGGTATATTGCATTAATATACCAAAGATACAAATTTAACCAAAGTTAACACGAAAACTAATTAGAAAGTCCGACTGTAGAACTGCTTACCAAAAGGACAGTACCAGCCATCAGATAATGCGGAGGAAATGAATAAAATCTTTGGTTTAGAACAACAGTTTTCAATGATTTTAAAATTGAAGAACCCGGAACTTCCTAGAAAGCATTGTCAATAAGGAAAAACAAGATATTTAGGTTAATTTATAAAAAACAGGATATGCGAAAACAATCAGAGATGAAGAGATGAGAAACCATAAGGGATGTGCAGCACGCAAAAAAATGTAAGAGATGAAAAGATGAGAAACCATGTCGATGTTTGCCTCTCTGCATACTGCAGTTTATGCATTATCCAGCTTGCCTAGGACACACACGGCCCTTTCAGCTAACACAAGCAGGGGGTATTTGGAGCCTGAAGTCATATATGTTTTGCTTTGATCCTAACTTACTCCTCTTTAAAAATTCAGTATAAAGAAAACAGGTTCAAGATATCTATCTAAGGAAAACTCTTCTTTGGACAGTAGGGCATACAGGACTAATAAAAACAGTTTGGAGCATTTTGCACAAATGGTGCTATATTCTCTCTTCGAATGTGTTAAATGCAGACCTAGATCCGAGACAGGAAGTCACTTATTTTGGCAGTGTAAAGTGATTAATTTCCCAGGAAAACCTTTATAAGTTATGGTGAGCATTGCGTTCCTAGTTTCTTATCCAGAGGCAGACGTGATTCACTACAATGCTTTTGGTAAAAAGTAAGGACACATTTTATGAACTTTACATGTTATGTGGTTCCCTAACAGGATATGCATCATTTAAGGGAGTTCATCAGTCCCCGTTTCCTACAAAATTGAGCTATGTATATGCCTTCTCTTAGGTGTTCTGCTCCAGGCTTGCAATTTAAGCTCTTCATCATCCTCCCCCTCCTTATACTTTTTCTTTTTTATACGTAATAAGATTTCTTTTAAAATAAAAATTATTTCTACACAAAACAAAAGAATGAAGAAGTTGTAAAACTCCCAATCACATTTGACATTAACAAGGCATCAACAATTTTGAATTCCACGGTGAGGGATGTTGTGAGTCAAACAGACATAACTAAAAATAGTATATTTATGGCAGAAGTGAACATATGATGAAGTTCACCAGAGATGTGACTTAATTTCACTGCACTACTCATGGTCTCATCTCTGACAACTCTCAGCCTAAAATATATCATATATGGCATATAGCAACATGCATTGTTAGAGGCTGGAAGGTTTATGTGCGAAGGAAGATGAGAGAGTAGGGAGTAGAATTCCTAACTGCCTCAACAGTTAGGAAAAGGCGGGGTATATGGGTATAAAAGGAAATAAGCGTTGTATTGTTGGACATCTAGAGAATTACATACTTGTATAGACCGGGAATTGTCTCGGTGGAGGGAGGTTAGGCTCTCGATAGACACGTGTGTTCTGTGAGTGAGTGAGTTTGCTAGGATTTATTACTGAGATTCCTAACATGCATGCAGGGTGGTTTAATTTAACATTAAAATAAATAACTTATATATGAAGCAACAATATTTTACCTCCAGCACCACATTTTCCAATGATACAACTTCATTTGCCTCTTCTGCAGAGAGCTATTCAAACCACGAATAAAAATAAAAACATTAAAACAAGTTGTCTTATTCATATATGCTGAGTCACAATAATGAAATATCACCTTATCCCAATATGCTTCTAAAAGATCCCTATTTTTTGTAAAATCCTGAAATATGTAAACAGCATGGGAAAACTTTAGGAAAAGAAACAAACAAGCTTATATCTAGAAAAAAATATAAAAGGGTAAATGTGTGCACAAAGAACTAATATGTTATAATTATTTGTTAGATCTTAAAAATATACCTTATCAGGACTTTTCTTCCTATGATCTACACGAATATGTCTTCTATAGTTAATGGGGGAGCAAAACTCTCGAGAACATTTGTCACACTTCTGCAACTGAATGTCCATAGGAGAGAGCAAAGGCCAACCTGTAAATGATATCAAATGAGTGAGAAGTGATATCCAATAAAGTTTTCTTTTGGATAAATTTCTCTATACATACTTATAGGACAAGAAAATAACAAGGTAAATGGATTGAGTATTAGGACAAGCTAAATAAAAAAAGTTTCTATTAAAGTAGAGTACATAAGTTGATTTTAGTTTATGTGAGTAGCTTAATTGATTTTACCTTATTTTCTCCAATAAGCTACGATGAAAAAGTTTATCTAATTAGGACCTAAGTGGCTTTACAAAATTAAATGTGCCTGTCATGACAAGCCCAAGATACCTATGCTATAGATATCACATGATTTGGTTTCCTTCTAATTTTTCTATTTCAAGCTTTCTATACATATCACATCATTAGTACATGCTTTAATCATTTACATCCAATGTATAAAAACTATTATCACCTAAATGCTGTTGAAAAGGAACCTCCATAGATATGAACATTCAAACTTCAAAAAGAATTGTTAACACCTTGTGAATCTAAAGCATAGAGTAAATGAAGCAAATGATCAGAGTTGCCATCGGGTGTGGGAAAATGAAGGGAGGATTCTCCGCCAGTCGTATCTTTCTCTTCTGTATTCATGACATCGGCCGAGCTAGAAGCTTTAAGTTTTGCAAGTGGAAATCTATTCACTTGAAATGTTTATCAAAAAATTTCCCTAGACCACCTGCACAAAGTATAAAGAAATACATGTAAATAGATTGAACATGATATCACGAGGAAAGAACGTAAAAAAAAAAAAAATGCTCATTTGATAAAATTGAAATTTTAATAACCAAGTTAATGTTGCCAAACATGCTTTAAGAGGTAAAGAAAGAGAAAACACTTCTGATTATTCAAAGCTGGGTTTTTCCCATATTGTGTACCAAAAAAAAAAATGACACAATCCTGCAAATTGATAGATCAATGCTAGAGTAAGAACAAGATTGCACTAACTAAATGCCATATAAGAATTAAACACTGAATCTAACCACAACCCATATCAACAACGCAAGACCCGCTGTTTCTTTTCTTGTGCCTTTTTCTTTTTCTCAGAAAAATAAAATAAAATAAAGGACAGTGCAAAACGGCCTAGACTGAGATTCCTCTCCCTCTTCATTGAAGGATACAACCAATAGCAACAACCTCAAGAACTAACCAACGCTTAACTTAACCAAACGCATGCATTGACGACCTTTCACACTGACATTACTTACAAAAGCACATTAACAAATTTACCAAACTAGTTCACAAATTGAAGGCTCTTGTTCATTCAAGCCTACCAAAACAATGAATCTTTCCGAGAAATTCAAGAAACGGAATACTTGAGAACGAATATAAGTTGCAAGGGAGTCAAAGAAAAAGTTGAGTGGAGTGAAACTGAATCACGTACCGACGGAAATGAGGAGGCAGAGAGAGTTCCGACACGGAGGAGAAGCGCGAGGATCGGTGAAGCGGCGCCGAAGCGAATACAGCGTGTTTTGGCGGGAAGTAAATCGGCGAGAAAATTGTTGGAAAGAAATTTGAGAGTGTTAAGTGTAAAAGGAAAAATCTAACAGATATTATAAAGGAGTTTCGAAATTTGAACGCTGAGTTGTAAAATTACTATGCTTAGCTGGCTTGCCTTATCAAGAGAAAATTTCATTTTTTTTAATTCTAAAAATAATTTCTTGTATATAAATATAGTCTTTATTTGAAGAGAAAATTATGTTTATACAAAAAAAAACATGTATGAAAATTGATCTATAGTTGACTTTTTCATTTTCATAGTTATTTTTGTGCTTCTTTTTTATGAAATAGCAATACTCTTATTTTTATTTAAATTTAAGTTTTGCATGAATAAGTTTTGGTATGATTTTCATGTATATGATTCTTCCAGATTTTTCATTATTTTTTTTTTTTCAAATTTGGTTTTTTGAAGACTAAGATAAAGTTAGCAGTGATAACTCGATGTATAGTAGTACTATTATTAGTTAGTTAGATAATTAAGACACTCATAATTACACTTAATCACATTTCGTTTAGTTATTTCTTTAAGAGATATACAAAGCAATTGATTCTTAATCATTCTTAATGAATACAAGCATTTCTTTTTAATCATGCAATAAAATTGATATTTTTTTTATTTTTCACCATATATTAGAAGAATACATCTTTCACTAATGTCGTGTGTCTCTTCTTATAGGAAACTTTTCGAATTAATTAGAATTTGTCTTACTTTTAGAGATTAGAAACATGTTAAGGAATTTATAATAATTATGTTAAATTAATGAAAATAAGTATCATTTTATTGAAGTTGCAGTTAAATTTGACTTTGATTTAAGCACAACAGATCATTTCTCACATAGAATAAGAATGGTAAAAAATGATTTGGAAAAGTGTACTAGTAAATCTTATAATTATTTTTTACCATATATGTTTTCAACATAAACAACCACTAATTCATATTTTGTTTATGATATTTTTTGTGATAAATTTCAAATAATTAGAAAAAACAACTTTTATGACCTCACCTTTATCTTTCCTTCTTGGAGCTTCAAAGAAGTGCATAGTCTTAACCAAACCCATGGCTGTTTATATTTTGTGAGGCAATGATCATCCTTCTTATCCTTTTTCATTTTTTTTTCATCTATTATAATGTTTCCATTTCATTTCTTGTTGTTTGTTGGATCGATGCCTTGAAATAATAATAATAATATAAAATTTGTAAAAGTTAGTTGAGAAATATTTGACAAAAAAAAACAAGATACTTAAATTATTCATCGAGACACATCTTTCTTTATTTTTACTTTATTTCAAAAATGAACAATAATTTTTATGTAAAGATAATCAACCATGTGAATTTCAAATAAATTGTGATTATTAGGTTAAATATGTGAGCTATAAAGATGTTGAGATAAATACTCAATTACATTGTGAAGTTTAGGTTTCTTTGACCATGTTTTCCATTTTCTAAGTTACCTTAGTAAAACTCTAGTTTTCACTTAGTTTACCATTATCAACTTGAAAATTTAATATATGATTCGTAAGACATAGTGATTAACTTTGACTAAACTGTCAAAATGGATCACAATCCGCGGGCCAACCCGGCCCATCATGGATTCGGCCCGAGTTGGGTTTGAAAAAATTGTATTTTTTTATGCGGGTCAGATTTTAACCCGACTCATGCGGGTTGAACCCGTGGTAGGCCAGGTTGGCCCACCAACCCACCTACCTAATTTTATTTTATTAAATTTTAATTTTAATTATATAAAAAGATATTTAGTATTATTTTTTGCTTGAAAAAATTATTTAAGTTTCCTATTTTCAAAATTAATTAAACACTTATGTTGAGAGTGAAATTTGTTTAGATTTTAATTATAGAAATTTTGTAATTTTTTTAGGTTTAAATCCTTATTTGGTCCTCGTATTTGTGTGTCAATGTCAATTGGGTCATCGTTTTTTATTTTGCCTCAATTGGGTCTTAATACTTGTAAAAATGAGGCAATTAAGTTCTCTTCGTTAAGTAATGACTAACGCTGTGAAACTGTGATGACGTGGTGTAGGGAAAATTAGCTGACTTATAAGGATTTAAATACGTGGATATTAATATTTAAAATTAAGCTTTTTCACGTGGAATTAGATATTTTTATTTAGGTTTTTTAATTGAAACATAAATACTTAATGAGAATTAGGGATTTGACAATTTGGGAATCACGGTCCAAGGCGTCGTTGCCACTACTGTTCACCGTCAGAGGCATCGTCGACATGGCATCGGGTCCTCCCTTCCCCTTCTTCTCTTCACGCGTGAGAGAGAAGCTCTCTCGTTCCTCCATCAATCGCCTCTTGAGCGACCCCGACCACCGAGAGCCACGAGCCAGGACGCCACGAGCGCCACCGGTCGCCACCAAGGTCATTTCTGGTCACAACAGAATTGTATCATTTTGAAGCAGTTGGAGAAAAGTTTTGAAAGGAAAGATGGAGTGAGATTTTGGGGATTTTCCCTTTCCTTTTTTTGCTTGATGTATATGCTTGATGTTAATTTCCATCTTGTTGAACATGAGGTTTGCAACTGCCCTGTCAACAATGTTGGTCTCTGATTTGGTTTTTTGTCCACAGACCTGCAACATTTCAACACAAGATGTAATTTCCCTTCAAAACTAATGAGACAACAAGTAATCCACAAGTAATCCCAGAGATTTTGTTTATACCACTCTTCTGACAGATGCAGAAATTTTCATTCTCATAATTTTTTTAGTAATTAAGCTGGTAAAAGCAAACTGTGAAAACGAGGGGAATTCGGTGGAGAAGGTGGTAGTGGAGTCAACGAAGACAAGGGGCTCGGAAAGACGAAGGAGACCAGAGGAAGAAAGGAAGGGGGAGAAGGTGGTAGTGGAGTCGACGAAGACGAGGGGCTCGAAAACGCGGAGGAGACCGGAGGAAGAAAGGAAGGGGTTGGTGAGGCGCACGTGGGAGCGACATCATTGTTGGCTTCGCCGGCGAGATCCAACCGACAAATCTTTCTGGCAGTCGAGGTCAGCAGGTACCATTGTGGGATCTTAGTTTTTGCGATGACATATTTGTCTGTTCGCTGTTTTGTGAAAGCGGAATCAACAATTAGATATTTGGGAATCAAATGGAGAGTCTTTGATTCTGGTTTTCGTAGAAAATGCTTCCTGAAAAAATTGGTGGGATTCTGTTTTTTGTGATCTCCCAGTTGTTTCACTAATGATCGAAGGGTACGACAGTTTTGATCTGAACCTTGTTTCGGGACTTTTAGGTCTCATGCCATTGTCTGCATTTTCTGTTGGCTATTTAGGAGTTGTTTACCCTTTGAACAAAATTTAGTATGCAATGGAGTTTTTTTTTCTTGTTTAGTTTTAAAATTTTATGAAACGATGCCAAGCCAGCTATGGTTTTCACTGCCAATGATTTACAAGAATGGAAAGATTTCCCCAAAGGACTCAAGGTTCTTCTTCTTGAGGGAGACAACATTTCTGCTGCTGAGATAAGAGCAAAGCTTGAAGCCATGGACTATAATGGTAAGCTGTAATTTTTATTTACACACGTGGAATGGTTCGTTATCCAACAGAACACCCAATTAATTTAATACATATTGCCACGTCAACTAACAAAAATTACAGCTCAGTACTGTTAGACGGCGTCAATGATAACTTTACAGAGAGGGCTTAATTGTCTCATTTTTACAAGTAATAAGACCCGGTTGAGACAAAATAAAAAACGATGACCCAATTGAGATTGACATACAAATACGAGGACCAAATGAGGGTTTAAACCATTTTTTTATTTAAAAAAATTGTAATTAAGTGAGCTAGTGAGTCAACCCGTTTACCCACCAACCCGTGGTGGGTCGGGCTGGGTTCGAATTTTTCTGGTTCGCTAATAAATGAACCGGGTTGGGTTGGCTTATTAAGTGACCAACCCGTGGTGGGCCGGGCCAGATTACCTGTTTTGACAGCTCTAAATTTGAAAGTCAGGATTTTTAATTTGAGAATTGTACCTATAGGAAGTAATCTCGTAATTTTGAGTAAAATGACCATCACTTTATTTTTATCTCTAAGTTACCTCAGTAAAATCTAAATCCTCACTTCGCTTATCGTTAGATTAAGTTGAATTTTTATAGATGATTCCTGAGATATATAGAAGTAGGCAGAAAACGGTCTGACCATAAGACTTTGACATAAGTAGAATACTCGTAAGTCTTATAGAAGTAGGCAGAGAGCGGTCTAACCATAAGGTTTTGAAAAGTAAAACATAATATACTTGTAAAGCTTAAGGAAGCAGGCAGAGAGCGGTCTGACCATAAGGCTTCGAAAGTAAGCATAGTATACTTGTATGGTTTATGGAAACGAGAAGGATTATTTTGAAAGAAGTCAGGGGTCGGTATAAAATAAAAATAAAAATAAAAGATATATTAAAGTGAATTAATGACATCGAGATAATTGTGTGTATAAATTTCAACGGTACATGATTGGATTATATATGATGAGTACGCTCAATGATTATATGTTATGGTTAGCTTACTCTTCTTTTTTTTTTGTGTTATGATCGTATAACTCATGTTATACGTGAGTAGATAGTATTGTAGATGTAGTTGGAAATGCATAAGGATGATGAGAGACATGTTAGGAAAAAAATTTTCAGGGGCTTTTTGTAAAAAAATAAGTTTGCATCAGAAAATTATGTTATTTAAGACTTGTAAGTTTAAATCCGAATTTATGTTAAATCGTGAAGACTATGTTGTTTAAAGTTTGTAAGTTTGAAATTATACTTTTGTTGAATGAAAATAAAGTTTTATTATTAAGATCAGATATCAAATTCAAATTTTGTTTTACTATTTATAATATCCTAAAGAAATTTGGGTGAATGTTTGTTGTTCTTATTGATGATATTTTTAGTCTATTCTTGCACTCATGAGAAACACTTTATAACAATGTCAAGTAGTATGAGAAAGAAACAATGATATATTAAATTGTTTAAGTATGAGTTTTGGATGGCTAAGATGAGACTTATAAGGTATCAACTCAAATTACTTTAATAAATCCTTTCAAAGTAATGACAATGCTAAAATGTATCTAAGATTAAGAGTTTTATGAGTATAACTAGTCCTATTATATGTTATTTGGTTATCAATGTAAATAGAATTTTCTAGAATTAAATCAAATAGGACTAATTCACTAACTTTGCTAATATTTTAGTCAAGAAAACTTGTTTAGATTTATTAGGATGCATCATTCCTAAATATGATTATGTGTTGATGTAGGAGAAAAAAATGACTTCATAGTACTAAACTTATGTTATGAAGATATAAAGACATTGTCTTTTATACACTAAACTTATGTGTTTGATGAATATACAAGATTATAATATTTATTTAATCAAAAAAGGAGTTTAACATGAAAAGAAGGAGATAAATAAAGTTTTTGAAATATTATAATTTTCACTTAATCTATCATCTAAGAACATTATCTTTTCTGTTTTATAACTTTGATAATTATGTATTGACATATAAGTATTCTACACTCCATGTTTAGGATAATTAATGACAAAAATTAAGAAATTCATTATAGATTTCTTATGAGGAAATTACATTTTGAACCTTAATATATGAGTATATATTTAATTTGATTTTATAGGCTCATGTGTTGTGTTGTGTCTGTGTCTGTGATTTTATTTTATTTTAAATTTTAATACTGGGTATACTAGAATTCTCATTTTAAGAGTTTCCTAAACCAAAACCAAAAACTTCAAAACTTTTTTTTTTTAATACTTTAGGTAAGTCTTGAATCAGCCATGTAAAAGAATAAAAGAAATTTTATCCTCTGCTTGTGAACTGTATATAAAAAGAATAATCAAATTGCTTATTACTCCAACTTTTCATCTTTTATTTGTTTTTCTTAATTTATTAGTTTAAATAAATATTTCAACTTTAACGTTAGATTAAAAAGTTAAAGAGATAACAAAATAATTTGATCTTTCTTCTATATATTATTTTCTATTTATTTTTGGAAGTATTAAATGAAAACACTTTTAACACATTTTAATGAAATAATTTATATAGTTATTCAATGTTAACTGAGAAACGTGATTGAAAGAACAAATAAAGTTAAAAAAATTTGGTAAAAAGAACTAAAAACCAGACTTTTCTAAAATTTAAGGACTAAATTGTACATTATTTTGAAAGAGAGACTAAAACCAAAATCGCCCGAAAATATAAGAACTAAAATCATATTTAACCATTATATTATTATGGAAAATTTAATACATTATGGGACAACATTTTTCAATTTTAAAGATATAGCGAAATATTTGACATATAATTACGAAATTATGTATTCTATTTTGTCCATGTCTAATTTTATAGAAAAAACCTGTTTAACCAGATTAATAGAATTTTTTTAATCACTTTTTTCATCCACAAAATTTAAACCCTAAAATTTCCATTTCAGTATTTTGTAAATTCATAAACAAGAAAATACTTTTTTAGTTTTAAATCAAGAACTAGGTTGAACATTACTAATCTGAAGCTATTGATTTAATATTTTTTTTCTTTTAAAAGATGGTAGAAAACAAAATGGTTTACAGCATACAAAGCCTATCCATCAACATAAGATAAGTATGTTTTAGTTTCCATAAAATTAGTTTGATTTTAGTTTTAATACTTTTTCTCTTTATTTTTCAACAGTAAAATTTGGAATGTTTTGTTAAATAAATAAGTGAATTTTTAGTTAAGTCCATAATTATATTTTTATTTTTTATTTTAAACCCTTGAAAGTTTTCAAATTACTATTTTTTTAATTCTCAATATTCATTTTAATTAAATAAATAACATTAATTTTATATGTTTTCATCTTTTAATGTAATAGTCAAAATCAAGGTCATAGTAAATATTAAAAATTAAAAGTAATAAACATGTCTAATTTTAAAAGATTACTAAGATAATTTTACAACATTAAAACTCATTCTTCTTAAGAAAACTATCTAACTATATTTATTAAAACACATAATGTTTAAGGATAAATAAAAAAGAGAAAAAAAAAAGTACATATGACATTTAAAAAAAGAAAAAACAAGATTTAATACATCTTTTGATCTCTTGAAAGATGAGTTGTATTCAGAATGGTCTTACTTTTTCTAAAAAATAACAAATGATCCTAATTTTTTAAAAATGGCTCAAGTTAATCTTTTTTTCTAACGACATCAAAAATTAAATGGTGCAACTGCTTTCTTGGACAAAACTTAATGACGTGTGCAGTTTATCTCATTGTGTGGCAGTTGCGTGGCAGTTGCGTGGCAGTGAGATTAAAATTGTGACAAAAAAAAATAAAGTGTCTGGCAATGTTTTGACAGAGGTTAAGGTTTGGGTTGTCGAATTATTGGGTCTTCTGGGTTTGCCATGTTGGTGTCTTTCAATGCAAACCGCCAAGTTGTTTCTTCTAGGTCTCCACAACCATTCTCTCGTCCACAATCATGACGCCTCAGATGCTACAAGAGGCTCTTTCACGACGTCTACCACAAACAATGCCTTTTGATTCAAATCCCAAATCCTAATGACCCCAAAACATTTCATTGGGATTCCAATTTCAAGCTCTTATAAAAAAAAATTAGGTTTTTGTTAAGGTTTCGTTTGATTCTAATCTTAGAATCCTATTTTCGCCCAAATCACGTTTCGAACCCTGCTAAGATTGCGTCCTTTCAAGCATCTATGAGGTTTATCTACACATATTGTTGTTTGCTTTCGTGCAATTGTGGTTGTTCTGGAGTACTTCTACTCAAGTTTAAGCAACAACAGATAATAGTTGGTGATAAATTGAATTTCTCTTAGAGAACAATCTGTAGACTATACTACGCATTTCTCTCCCTAAACTTCTCTGGCATGCTAAAAATAAAATATGGATCTAAGAAAAAACCAATTATTCTATATTTTCCTCCTGGATCTAAGAAAATAGAGTCTGCATCGCATTCTCCCAAATCGCGTCTCGAACCCTCCTCCGATTATGTTTGTACTCGTTGTCGAGGATCTTCAACCAGTTTGACACGTTCACTGGCAGCAATCCTGAAGCACCGACATGACCGGCAATAGTAGAGGAGTTACTGTGGAATCTTTATGAGCGTACAAATTTGCAGAATTTCAAAGAGTTAGCGTTTGCAGAGTTGTAGAGATTAGAGAGTGAATCTCTACTCTGCCTTATATGCATCCCAGCATCATCCACGCATCCCAACACTCTTTCCTCACCTCAAGCACCATGTACGAGGAACTCAAACCCTAACCCCCTTTTTTAGCTTCTGTCAATAAGATAAAGGTTTAAACTCTTAAATCTTCCCTATTTTTGGGATGCTTTTCCAATTTCATCCCTCTTTTATTAAAACTCCCAATTTGGTCCTCATAAGAGCCAATTTGAATGAAATTGACCCTTTCCGTTAAATAAAGTTAACACCGTCAAGTATTTGGCCAGCACAGTGGATGAGGTGTTTACTTATGCACAGGTGTCATGAAACGTGTTATTGAGCTGATGAAACATGGCTTTTTACAAAAATTAGTGGCTTTTTACAAAAATTAGAAATTAAAATAGTTTTTGGACAGTTTAAAATGAACTTAAATACGAGATTCATATTGGCTTTTTCATTAAGTTGAGAGGAACTGGGTTTTCGAAAGGGGAAAGTGCGAAACCTGAAGAAGCAAAAATTGTGAGCGGATTGGTCTGTGTTTGTCATTGACAAAGATTGGGAAGCTTGTGAATTTTCGAAAGAGGGAAGTGTGATAGCTGAAGAAGAGAAAATGTCCATGGGTCATTCTTGTTCGTCATCCACTTGCAATGAGTGTGGAAGAAAGCATTTGCGGTCTATCAGCTCTCGTGGAGATGGAAGGTGGAACAGAATTGATGGTTCGATCATATGGCATTGTGGAGAAAGTTGTGTCTTGAGGACTGCGAAAACTGTTAAGAATCGAGGCAAAAAGTTTTGGGGTTGCCCTAGGTATAAGGTTGGAAGTGAAAATGGTGGATGCAACTACTTCAGATGGTGCACTGATTGGGGAATTGAAGAAAGTGTTAGCTGTGAGGTGTTGGAAGCAAATGATGAGAGGTTGGTGAAGAGTTTTGAAAATGAAAGGGATAAGAAGATAGCTTCTGTGCAGACAACTTTGATGGGTGTTCAAAGTTGGTCGAAAATTTTGGTTGGGGTTGTATTTGTAATGAACATCGTTATCATTGCAATGTTGATGGGTAAGGCTTGATAAGTTAGTTGTGTTTTGGTTTTAGTTGTGTTTTGGTTCTAGTTGATAAGATGTATTAAGTTTGCCTTGTATCAGCCCTGTATCAGTTTGTAGTATGTTTAATGAAATGATATTTTGGAAAACCATAACATGATTTGGACCTGTATCAGTTTGTATTAACTTTGCCCTTTATCAGTTTGCCTTGACTTAAATTTGTTTGATTTCATGAGTGGGACCTGATTATCATAACCTGATTTGGAAACAATGACTATAAATAAAGGCTCCATCACTTGGACCTGAATAAACAATTTCATTCCCCATTCTTGGGACCTGAATAAACATTTGTATATTAAAGCACTGATAAAATAAAGCACATGTCTGTAACCAAAAAGTACTGATCCATTGCACATGTCTGTAACCATTAATCAAAAAGTGTTGATCCATTGCACATGTCTATAACCATTACATACTGAAATATAAAGTTCTAAACATTAGTCTATTACAAAACGATCCATTAAACCAAAAAGTATTGATCCATTAGTCTATTACAAACTGAAACATAAAGTGATAAGCATTGACTACAACTAAAACATATAATATTCTTCAGTTCTGAACTGGTTGTTCTCCATCTGGTTGATCCTCAGCCAATGAAGTGGGTTGTTGTCCATCTTCCTATGCTTGGTTTTTCTGGGGACAGTTTTTCTTGTTGTGACCAGGTTCCCTACACACGCCACATCTCTTGAGTAATCCTCCTTTTGACATTCTGGTGTTACTTTTCTGCAACTCCCATTGCTCTAACCTCCTTTTCTTCTTTGGACGTCCAGGCATCTGTCTTTTTGATGGAGGCATCACATCTGGACATTCGGTTACCTCCCAGAGATTGTTTCCATTAATGGGAAAAATAACAAAGGAATAAATTTCCTCATATGCTGACTTTGTAAAGCATGCAGGTATGTGTTGTTGTGCATTTATGTTGAGTAACTTCATTACAGCCAATGCATGTGCACAAGGTATTCCCGAGATGCTCCATTTCCTGCATGAGCATGAATATTGATCTATATCCACCACAAAGTTGTCTCCAGTTTGGCACACATGTCGGACTTCAAACAGTCTATGTGCAGACCAGCTGTGAAGATAAGGAACCATTAGTTATATAACAGCTTGTAGCACATAAAGAAAGAAATATAATTAATTCGTAGATACCTGGGAACCCAATGCTTTGTTTGTAGTGACTCTTTTTGTAGTCTACTCAGTATTTTAGGGCAAATTGATGACTTAAATGAGGTTGCCCTTGTCCTATTAGTCGTTCATCTCTTCATCATGTATAGTCTAATTTCCTCCAACATTGTAATTATAGGTTTTGTCCTTGTATTGACCAGAACACTATTGAATGCTTCTGACATATTATTCACCAAGGTATCATATTTAGCTGTGCTTGTGAACCTTGATCTAGACCAAAACCTGCAATAAACATGCATGAAATATTATTTACTCAAGTTAAAAACCTGTTACATAATGTACATGAAGTACACAAGTTGAAAGGGAATAATGAAAACCATTTACCTTGGAGGAAGGCTCATGAGGTGTCGAAAAGCATCTTCATTCACCTCTTTGATACTTATGATATTCTCCCATTGTTGTGGGTGAGTAGCTAAAGCTGCCCTCCACATTAGCTTTTTCAAATTCTTTCCAGGAAATTTCTTCCTGAAGTTGGCATATAAATGCCTTACACAGAATCTTTGTGCAACTCCAGGAACAACATCTTGAACTGCTTGTCTTAGACCCTGTCAATTAGTGAGAAAAGAGTTAGATGATGTATTCCATTTATATAACAGAATTGACAAAGACAAAAACTGTATTGGAAGGTACCTTCTGTTGATCTGACATGATTGTAAGACCGGAACACACATATGGACCACCTAAGTCTTCAATCAACAGCTCCAGAAACCATGTCCAAGTGTCCTTGTTCTCAACTTCTACTATTGCATATGCTAGTGGCAACATTTGGTCGTTAGCATCTCGACCCACANCAGTTAGTAGCTCACCATGGTGTCTGCCTTTCAAAAAGGCTCCATCAAGGCCAATGATTGGCCTGCATGAGACAAAGCTATCTTTACATGCCTTTAGGCATGCATAAAACCTCCTGAAGATTGGTTTGCCATTAACTGGATCAACTTTGACCTTTATTGTGGACCCAGGGTTTCTTGCTAATAACTCATGTGCATAATCATAAATTCTACTATATTGCTTAATGAAGGACCCTTCCACTTCATCTGATGCATGGCCTTTGGCCCTGTAAGCCATATTCTTGGATATTGCTATGTTCCATTTCCTACTAAATTTATCTCTAATATCAACGCCCTTTACATTAGGATCATCTCTTATTGTTTTTTGCAATTTTCTACTAAGCCATTTTGCATTGAATAGCCGCAACTTGTGTTCCCTACTGCATGTATGGCTGTCAACCATAGTTCTTAGTTGCCATGACTCTTCACTGCATCCATGAAACCAAAATATGCCACCCACGGACATTGTCCTTTTGATCCCAAACATTTAACCCTTACTCTTTTTCTATCATTTTTAACAATTTTTAAATTTTTTTCATTTTCTACTCCATAAGATTTGATAGCATCAAGAATGTCATTTTTATCCCCAAAATGTGTACCCACTTCCCACTTGAAATCAACCATTACTTTTGGCATAGTAAAGGTAGAAAAATTACCATACCCCTCTTCCTCTTCACTTTCTTCATCACTTATCAGAGGAGAAGTCAAGTCCTCAGATTCCCATTCATCATTAACCCAACTCGAATCATCAATCTCATCTTCTTCACTATCTGACTCAGATTCAGGTAATAAAGGTTCAACTTCAACCTCCATGTCAGTCTCATTATCAGGTAAATAACACTGCACATTTATGTCTACTAGCCCATCATTACCATCACGGACTTCTACTTCTATATCGTCCAAGTCTTCTACATCTAAGTCTTCTACTTCTATTTTGTAAGCCTTCCCATGTAACCTATCACCCTCTTCGTGCACTTCCTCAACCACAACTTCATCAACTTCCACTTCAGATGCTTCCTCAACCGCAACTTCCTCAACAACAACCTCCTCAACCACAACTTCCTCAACCACAACTTCCTCACCATCCCGTTCCTCAACCTCAGGTTCCTTTCCCTGCACTTCTAAGTCTTTTGTCCTCTCAGCATCACCTCCCTCAACCTCAGCTTCTATCATCTCACACTCCTTTACCTGAGGTGCAACTTCTGCACCCTCACCAAACTCATTACCTTGAGGTACATCTTCGTCACCTCCTTCATCAACGTTGTATTCAATCATTTGAATCACTTCAGCTTCAGACACATTGTGCACAACATATAAATGAACTTGTCCATTTAAGTTAGCTAAATTGACCATGTGCATGGCACCTACGTCATCAGACAATGGTTCTAGCCTATCATCCAAAACAGGACCACATCCAACAGAAAACCACAATTCCTTAAAACCATCGTACCCTAAACTTTTTACTACACTCACTACAACAAAATATGACCACATGTCAGGATCAAAAAGCATGGTATCACTTTGTCCTTCATACTTGAGGCACCCCTCATTGATGAACTTACCCCCATGGTGAATAACAACCTCCATATCGCCCATCACACAACAATATTCTACACCTACAAATAATCCTAAAACGACAAAACACACCGCTTATAAAACTGATAATGACACAACAAAAGAAATGTAACTATGGGGGACATGGGGGACCACAACGCATTATGAAAACAACATATCTTCAGACAACTCCAATCCCACAAGGTACAAAGCATCCACACATAACAAGATAGACATCACAATATTAAAATCGTACTAACCTTCCACCGATATTAAAATCATCCCCTCGAAGAGCTCGAACCACTTGACGCAAAGTTGTATCTGACTTCGCGATTGACTTCGAAACTCCAATTACAAAGCTCGAATGCCCTAATGGACTCTGTATCCTCTCTCGCGATTGACTTCCGATGCATTCTCCTCTGCCAATTTCGCTCCAAAGTGAATCCCAAATTCACTTTAATTAAAACCTAAGTCCCTAATCTGATTTAACAATATATTTTAATTTTTAATTTTTTAAAAAATCCATGTTTCATCAGATCAATGACATGTTGCATGATACCTGTGCATAAGTAAACACCTCATTTACTGTGCTGGCCAAATACTTGACGATGTTAAGTTTATTTAACGGAAAGGGTCAATTTCATTCAAATTGGCTCTTATGAGGACCAAATTGGAAGTTTTAATAAAAGAGGGATGAAATTGGGAAAACATCCCAAAAATAGGAACAATTTAAGGGTTTAAACCTAAGATAAATTGTGTTTCGTCCAGAGAAGCTACACTGTTTAATTTTGACATTGTTATTAAAAAAGATTAACTTGACTTGTTTTTTCAAAAGTTAGAATCATTTATTACTTTTTAAAAAAGATAAGACCATTTTGAACACAATTCTTTTTCGAAGAACCAAGTTTTACAAGTTTTTAAAAAACAATTATATTCTTTTTAAAAACTTCATGGAAATCCTTGACAAGTTTTACCTCAAATAAATAGGTTGAAAATGTAGAATGAACCTACTTTTTTATATTGCTTGGTATTTTGAAAAATTACTTGAATCATTTATTATTTTACTGGAAACTATGATTTAATTTTGATTACAAGCATGGAAAAAAATTATTTGCATAATATTTTCTTAATATATATATATATATAATTTTTTAATTTTAAAATCATCAATCACTACATTCAAATAACTGTCTAGACATCTCATGATTTACAAATAAAGGGCAACTTTGGTTACCAATACAAGTTATCCCTTTGGTTACATAGTTCAATCGCTTGCATGATAATGCATTTATAATTCACTGAAAAGCTTTATAATTCACTGAAAAGCTCTCCTACTTCCTTCTTCATCATTCCCTTAATCTGTGTAAGAAAACACAATTATAATGATTGTTGATATTCTTTTACATTAACCATCCTAATCAAATAAAAAATAAACTTGTAAGTATTGATTGACAAACGTTACCTGCTTTGCAGAAAGCCCAATGTCCTTTAAATCGTTTAGCTATTTGAAAAAAATGGTTTCCAACAGAAATAGTTAGATATGCACCCTTAGCAAAACAATATAAGAATTTATGAATTTATCATTTAAAGACATACACTTTTGAAAGGTTCTGGAGATTCTTCTCGAAGTTCAAGTATAAAGTTAGCCCTTTTGTCTCCAATTCCCTGTAAGAACAAAAATTAACTAGTTATAATACAAGATCATCATCCAAAGGTTTTGATGAAAGGTGAAACATTACTGACCTTTAATCTTTTTAATTCTTCCCTATTTGTATTCAAGTATATTAAAAAGAAAAAAAAAAGTAAATCAGTGAGATTCTCAATTATGAAAAAAAAAAGAAAATACATATAAACAGCAGAAACTTACTTGTCAGCCGTGTTCAAAAATCTAAGATATTCTTGAACGATGGAACTCTGTACTCAAAATAAGTAAATTATATTTATAACCGAAAAACATTACGTAAAATACAGCCATTTAACTATATATCAAACCTTCATCCCAGAGCCTCGCATGCTGAATGTCTCCCAAGGACTTTTGCCATTCATTTCATCCCATTGGCTCATGTTCTGTTGAATTATAGGAGTTTTTGGTTCTACAACTGGAATGGGTTGTTTTTCTGAATTTTGCAAGCATGATGAAGTTGAAGAGCATAGCATTTTAAGACTATTGGAAAGATCGCGCAACTGTGAACTAATGGGTGGTGAATTATGACCTTGAAATGATAAAAGACGGAAATTGAAAGTTAATATCGACATGTATCATACTTCTAGTAAAAAAATTTACCACTTTGTGTATGTATCAACTGCTCTACCTTCGTGAACTATTATTGACAATGACTCAGAGGAATGATTGATACAAGGGGTATTCTCCTTTTTACCTTCATCTCCATCCACTTCATCTCCATCCACTAAAACATTCTATGTGACCAGACAAACAAGAAAAAACATTACATATAAAATTAACTTTTCAAGTACCAGAAAAGTTTCAGAATATTTTAAGAATGTCCGACTGAAAAAGGAGACATGATAGCATTTAAAAAATTACCTTAGCTGCTAGGGAATTGTTTTCCACTTCACTGCTAGCAATCAAGGACGAATCACCCTGTATAGTAGAGAGCACATATCATCACTAACTCTACAAATTTTATTGGTTGAAAGAAAATCTAAACATATTTCAGTCCTATGTATTCATATCATTACATTTTCCAAAGGGGGATAAAGTTTCATGTCCTCACTAGCTTTTGCAAATAAGTCATCCTTCGGAAATGAAACATTTGTCAATGCTAAATTATTCTCTATCGTTTCCACTCCAGAGTTGTCATGATTTCCAGTCTCAGGTAATGAGTCATCCTGTGTTAGACACCAAATCATGCACTGAGCTTCCTAATCTGTTGGTCAACAGTATGCAAAATATGACAGATGTATTACCATCACAGGCTTTGATGCTTTAGTAACCATTTCCTGCAAAAAGAAAATACAATTATCTATTGGTAACACCTCAAGTGAACAGTTATACAATTGTTTTTTTTCCACTTCAAAAATGACCTAATTTACCAGTAAGTAATAAAATTTTAATCTTTACCTTTACAATGGTCAAACTCTTATGTGATAAGAATGACCTTACTTGTGTCAAAACCATTTACAATCGGATAATTGAAGTTCTAATACAAATTTAGTTTTTAATTCCTTACAACTAAAAAATTTCTAGCAAGAGTTCTGGTGAAAAATAATCGATTATTATTACTTCGAAGTTTAATTTCAAATTGTGTCAGACACAATATATTTATCCCGACTAGATACTTGCTCTTCCATGCCGTTTTGAAAAGATAAAGAGTAGTGAATAGAAAAGAATAAAGTTACCTTCTCAACCTTAGGTGTGGAATGACTAGCTTCATCAAACAATTTCCTTTAATAAGACAGTCAATATCAGTAATTTGATAAAAGTACAAAATACCAAACTTCATAAAATATGTACATAACCTTAGTACAAACCTTCCTTTCGTTAGTTTAGAAGAACCATGATGAAATTTCTTTGCTGTCCCAGAAACACTTTTAGGTATCTGTCTCATATTTGCTGAACTTACACTTTTCTTGGTGGAATCTAAGAATGTCTGATGATGAATCCGATTATATGACCGTGAAGCCAAGCTTACCATGTAAATAGTGTCTTGGCAAAATGATGGGTTCTAAGTTAAAAATACAAAAAAAAAAAAAAAAAAAAATTAATTAGAAATCAAAGTTAAATTCGAAAAATTACTTACAAGGAATGAGAAAAGAAATTTTAAACTCAAAATCAGTGACAATTACCAAGCATGAAACCAGTAAAATTCTGCTAGTTCCCTTCAAAGAATCCTGCAGTATGCGCGTAAGCTTGCTTTCCCGGTAGGGGATATGACTTTCATTTGTACTCAAAGCATGGCAAATATTCAATAATGCATATATTGACTTGTTAATTTTGTTAATCTCAGTTAGGCAGGAGCCATCACTACTTTTCTTTCTGGTATCTTCGTACCCTGATAACAGGGTAATATTGTCAGTCAAATTTTAAATGTTTTCAAGGAACCAGAAAAGAAAAATAAAAGATTATTTTGCATCTTTCACAACAAAGATTATAACCTGCTAAGTCAACAAAATTCATTTTGCTGACAATACTTCCTACACATTCATTCCGGGAAACGACATTCACAATCAATCCCATATGACTTCTTTGACCACCTTTTTTGGGAGCTCCCTTCAAGCTCAAACATGCAGTGGAGTACAAATTCTGAAATTCACTAACTGATTTCACAAGAACCTGCAGATGAAAACATGACGCAAAGTCTCGTATAACTTGTCTACAATCCATCTTTAGAAATTTTCTGCTAGACTAGAAAAGTGAGACAGCAGAAATAGTCAAATAGATTTCTACCTGACTCAATCCTTTAAACTGATTTCTACCACGATCTTCAAAAACCAAGATAGGCGGCTTCTCTGGATTTAATAAATCCATGGCCCGTTCCTGATGATCAACCTCATAGAAAGAAACACTTATGGATTTCCCATTTTTCTCAGCAATGGGAAGAAACTCAGCAATAGCAAGCACTGCCAAACCCGGCCTCTCAGCAGAGCCCTTAAATGACAAAGAGGTAATTGTTAGCACAATATAAGTACAATTTCATACAAATCAATAATCAAAATTCATTAAAAAGCACTCCCCCAACCAATAAAGTAAAAAAGAAAACAAGCTCAATGACTAAGTATGTCAAACCTGAATTATGTGGGTCTTTCCACTACCCCTAGCTCCATGTGCAATAACAGTGCTGTTATGACCTTCAAAAGCTGCAGACACAAAAGGCTTTACCTCCCTTGAATATATCATTTCACTGTCTTCATCTTCCTTATAGCAATAGTCCACCAAATAACGACTACTCAATAGAAATTAATTCAAATGAGTACCATGACCCCAAGTTCATCAAATCAATCCAACAAGAAAATTATTCATAATAATTTGGAAAAAAAAAGGAAAAGAAAATAAAGACAAAACAATTCAATCTGCAAGATCCAAGAGACCACAAATTTCCAGATTGTAAATACTGTTTATATTTTTTATTCTTCATCCTAAGCTTAATATTTAAAAGATGTATGAATCATGAAAATTCTTTTCCTCCAAACATTACACAATTCAAGAACCACTAAACTTCAAGATTTTTGGGCCGCATATTTAGTTAATTTTTTAACAACAAAATTTAGGAAGAGGAAATGAAGCCCCATTGTTTACAAGGAAGGGAAAACTTACGGGTTTGAAGAGTAAAAACAAATCTACAATTATAAGAGATGATACCTAGTCTTACTCCTCTCAACCTAACCTTTGCGTTGTATACTATTCAGCTATAACTCAAGCTCCAATTTTGTGGCATCACAATTCAAGAATCAAAGACCCTTGAGATTTTGGCAAAGTGTACTATCTAGCTATGGCTCATGAAAACTCTAAATGCTCAAACATCAAACAACTTAAGAACCAAAAACACTCAAGAGCACAATGGTAAAGTAGCATCTTGGCGATTAGGAGTTGAGTTCAAATCCAGAAAAGGTCTCGTTGCATATATAAGGGTATGTGAAGATAAGATTGCATCAGCAAGGTTTTGGGAAAGGATTACTATTCAGCTATGGCTCATGAAAACTCTAATTTGACAAACATCAAACACCTGAAAAACCACAAACCCTCAAGAGTAGAACGGTATAGTTTTGTCTTGGTCCCAAACCTTCAACTAATGAGGAACCTTCTGACCAGGGTACCAATAACAAAAAATTAATTCATATTAAGATTCAAGAGGTGTATTCTTGTTTCACTATTATGATTTGTGAAAAACCCAATTCTCCAAAGGCCAAACATTACAAAATTGAAGTACCACAAACCCTCAACATTTAGGTACATATTCAGCCATGGCTAACAAAATAATTATCCAAATATCACACAATTCAGTAACCACAAAAACCCTCAAAAGATTTAGAGAATGTATTACTATGTCATGACTGATGAAAACTCTAATCACTCAAACATTACATATTTTAAGATGCCCTAAAAAACTTGGAATTCAATAACATCTTTTCACTACAGTTCTCATCCATCAATAAAATTCACAAAAGCAGAAACCGCACTACTCAAACCCTAAAACATACCTGGGATGGTCTCTGAAGGAGATGGAGACATCACCCAAATTTTCGCCATTCACTGAAATCCACTCCACAGTCCTTGCAGTGCCAGCCTCCGAATTAGCCTCAGGACCTGAAAACCCACGGATCCGGGCGACGACCCGAACCTTACCACCCACGCGATCGAGTTGCTTTGAAAGTTGTTTTGAAACCATTGAAGCGAAAGCAGTAGAATCTAAGAAACAGAAAAATACTAGAAATTGAAAGAGGGAAGAAAGTATTTAGATTTGGAATAGAGAAAGAAGAGAATAAATATAGAAGAGATAGAAGCAGAATAGGAAGTAGCCGTTGAAATTTACAATAGATATTTCAAAAATATTTCTCCCTCTCTCTCTCTTACTAAGGCTCCTCGGATAAAGACTCCTTTTCTATTTACAACATTACAAATCTTCTCCAGCACGCTCTGTAGTAACTAAGTAAGCTCTTAAGCTGTGCGTTTTGGTATGGATATTAAAAATAAGAAGAAAAAATTAAAATAACATATGACTAATCTTTGCTTAAATTATGTGTTCTGTTATATTTTTTTGAAAAATATATAAGCAGATAAATTTATTAATTTTTTTATAATATATAAAATTTATTGGTGTAATGAATTAAAATTCGATGAAGTGATTAATTATATTTTAAAATGAACAATTTTGTATTAAAAAAACTAAGTTTGAGAAATTTTATTTTTATATTTGCTCTTTTTTGTAAATAATAATTATTATGTAATAATACTTATAAAGAGAACATTAATTAAAAGAATGCTAATATAGTATATGTGAATATAAACCTATTTCGAATTTAATGTTCATGTTCATGTAAATATGTATTTATTTTTTAGGGTTAAATATGTTTTTAGTCTCTATAGTTTGGGGTGATTTTGATTATATAGTTTGGGGTGATTTTGATTTTAGTCTCTCTTTCAAACTAAGGTACAATTTAGTTCTTCAACTTTAGAAAACTCTGGTTTTAGTCATTTTTACCAATTTTTTTTAACTTTATTTACTGTTTCAAACACGTTTCTCAATTAACATTGAAGCAAAAATATGTCAAACCAGAGTTAAAAAACCAGAGTTGTGTGCTTGAAACAATAAATAAAGTTAAAAAAATCTGGTAAAAAGGACTAAAACCAGAGTTTTCTAAAGTTGAAAGACTAAATTGTACCTTAGTTTGAAAGAGGAACTAAAATCAAAATCGCCCCAAAGTATAGGGACTAAAAACATATTTAACCCTATTTTTAATATTACTTAATATTTGTAAGGGTTAAATATGTTTTTAGTCCCTATACTTTGGGACGATTTTGGTTTTAGTCCCTCTTTCAAACTAAGGTACAATTTAGTCCTTCAACTTTAGAAAACTTTGGTTTTAGTCCTTTTTACTAAATTTTTTTAACTTTATTTGTTGTTTCAAGCACGTTTCATTATAGCATTTGGATTGTTTATACTATTTGACACATTTTTGTTTCAATGTTAACTGAGAAACACGTTTGAAACAACAAATAAAGTTAAAAAAATTTGGTAAAAAGGACTAAAACCAGAGTTTTCTAAAGTTGAAGGACTAAATTGTACCTTAGTTTGAAAAAGGGACTAAAACCAAAATCGCCCTAAAGTATAGGGACTAAAAACATATTTAACCCTATTTGTAAATACATTTATTCAAAAAAACAGTATTTTGAGGATATTAATTTTAGTTATTTGATATTGTTAAAACTTAGAGTTTAAAAACATTTCCCATGAACTAACAGTTTCCTCATATTAATAATAATAAAAAAAAAAAACTTAATTTTTTAAGATAAAAAATTAAGGTTATGTACTAAAATTTTCACCAATCAAAATCCTTAAACCTAGAATTAGACCAATCAAAATCCTTAAGCCTAAAATTAGTTATGCTATTTCTGACACTCTTCCTCTTTTCTTGACTGTGAGGTTTAACCTTTCATCCATTAACTTCTTTGCCCAATTATTTCAGCATTTTTTATTCTGTTTTTTCTTCATTTGTTCTGTATACTCACAATTAAGAGAGGACACAAAATTCATTTATATCAATATGATCTATTTTGATTCAATCCAATTCATTCAAAATTTATTTTTTAAAATATTTAATCTATTTAAAATTCATTTTATTAAATTTGAATTTGAATTTGATCAATATTTTATAATTTTTTATTGGATATTTATTATTTTAATCTCAATTTTTAAATATGGAAAATCTAAATTTCTAAATATCTTCAATCTAAATTTTTAATTGAGTTGAATTAAAGGCTGAGATTGGTTGATACAAGCCAATAATTGAGATAGATTGGTTTGAATCGAAGGTTGAAATTAACTGATGTGATCATATATAGAACAAATATGAAGACAATAAAAGAATTACAAAAAGCATGACCAAAGAGAACCGTCTCATCTCATGGCTTTATTCAAAAAGAGTATTATAAGTTTCATTGAGCTTATGTTTTTACCTTTAATAGTATAGGCGTTTTTTTTTCTCTTTGTTTTATCTTTTGTTTTAGTTTGAGTTGTAAGAAACTTATTTATTCTATTTTTCTTAAAAGTGCAATCAATGTATGACATAACATGGTTTGGATTTAAAAGAAAGAAGAATAAATAAGTCTTCCTCTTTTGATGCCTTATAGTTCACGACAACTCCTTCTTTATCTTAGTTTTTGTTCTTTTAAAGATGTTAGAATAATTATATCTATGTATAATCATTAAGTTTAGGCAGGGTATAGTATGCTATATCATTTATTAGTTGTATCTAGTTATGCACCTAGGGGTCTAGTGCATTTACTTATGCTATATCATCTACTCTTGTATTTTCATTATATATAGAATGATAGTGAGAGGGATCTCTAAAGCCCTCTGGAAATATTTTACGGTTTTAATCTCAATATGGTATCAAAGCAGGTTGTCTGAGTTCTTCCAACCTTTGTTGTCCGTTTCTGGCCCTAAAAGTTGTGTCTTTCAACATATGTCTTAGATCTAAATGAGTAGTCCAACTCTCCATCATTTATATGCAGTATCTTTCAGCTATTTTTCCATTGTCCATCGTAGAGTCCACTGTCGGACACTGCGGGCCACCGTCAGACTTTCGTCCTATGACCAGTGGATCTAGATCGCCTCCTCGAGCAACAGCCAACTCCGTTAGTGTCGAGGGCTAGTTCTCATCCATGCACTGCCATGTGGGCCACATTTGTCCGATGTTTGCCAAAGCTGCCACTGTCCTTTTCTTCGACGAAGACAAGGGTTAAGTGTGCATCAAGGAGTATAACTCAACCCTGGTGATCCTTTCCTTAAAAGCCTTCACACGCGCCGCCACTCACGACTTCTCTCCGGTCAGTTTCTGGCGCGTGATACTTACGCACCACCTTCCCGATGTCAGAGTGACACTGAGTCACTATTGGTCGTCTCGCCGAAGTCTCCTGAGTGCGTTTTGGTCCTTGATTCTTTGTTTCGATGGTTCTAACTCAGACCTAGGGTATTCTCCTTTGATTGTTTTTAAAACCCTAAGTCCTTAAGATCTCCTTTGTTTCAACATTGTCTGACTCATCGAATCACACTGAGTCCATATATGTCCTTGGTTCCTAACTTCGAAGTCATTTGGTTGGTATTATAAGTTTTCTCTCTTCAACCCTAAAATCGAAAATCCCTAATTTCATGTTTTTGTTCTGGAATGGTGGACGCACAGGCTACTTCTTCATCGCCCTTTTTTGCACCGCTTAAGCACCACCAACATAAGTCATCCAGGTTCTTTCATCGACGCACCACATAATCCAATTATGGTTATCATTGCAAGGTTTTGGCTTCTTCTTCTCCTTTCTTGTATGCCACCACTGTTTTTCTTCTCTTTTGATCACTCAAACCTATCTTTGTCATTTCAATGGTATCAGAGACTTGCAACAAACCCAATGTATCTTTGTTATAGGAAATCATGGGTCTTGTATGGATGGGTTAACCTTTTCATAACAATGGTATTAGAGCCAAAAGTCATGGGTTCAAGGTTGCTCATAGCATGAGGGGGAGTCTAATTATGGTGAGATTCAAAATCTTAGTCAACAATTCCATGAGCCCTTTGTCAAATCTATTTTTGTCATTCAACATAAGGGGGAATATGTGTCTATATAGTCCTCCTTCGACTTCTTAGTCCCAACAATTTTTCATTATCAACCGCTGCAGGCCTCATCAGTCAGTGATTGCAGTCTAGTCCCTGCAGTTTTATCGCTTCCAGCCACTGTAGGCCTCCATCAATCAATGATGACAGTTTAGTCCTCGCAGTTTTTTTGTTGTTCACTACTACAGACCCTCATCCGTTACTAATGACAATCCAGTCCCTACAGTCTTGTTGTTGTCCGCCATTGCTGACCGTCATCCAGTTTTTGATGGAAATATCCTTTGTCAAAGTCATCCTAGTTAAAGTTTCATGGCTCTAGTTGAAGTTCGTGGTTGTCCACCATTATCCAATCCGTAAGTTGTTGTTAGTTGTTCGTCGACATATGTTTGCACTTTTGCTATCCACTGACCATTATCATTTGTTTGCCGCACATTCTTGAAGAGGGATCATATATCTTAGGAGGAGTCTCTTTGGCTACGTTAGTTTATGACTCCAATTTGGTTTATAGACATTCTCTCTCGATGGTCTGGAGCATACATGCATCTTATTCAAAGCCAAAGTTACCACATTTATTATCTCATTCAAGACAAGTTGATTTTTTTGGATCAAATGACCAACTTACATATGTATTTACCAAGTTCATAAAGAGATCTCAAAATGATTTTATTTATTAAAAGCTTGGATCATACAATTTGTATGCTCTAGCTTGAGGGAGAGTGTTAGAATAATTATATCTATGTATAATCATTAAGTCTAAGCAGGGTGTAGTATGATATATCATTTATTAGTTTTACCTAGGTCTGCACCTAGGGTTCTATTGTAGTCCCTTACTATTCCATGTATTCTTGCATTTTCATTATACATAGAATGACACTGAGAGGGATCTATGAAGCCCTCTAGAAATATTTTATAGTTTCAATGTCAACAAAAGAGTTAGGAAGATTATATACCTTTAGGAAGATTAAGAAATAAGTGATGTGGGACTTATAGTTGCCTTGGTCGTGTGCTTTTGCAGATCCGTGCATCTTAGTCCCACATTCCCTAACTCATTCACCATTCTTCATCTCCTAAAGCTATATAAGGAACTCCTAGTTCTTCCTTGTAACACACTTCATCATTGAATGATATTTTGATATTAGCATTCATTTGCAATATTCTTAGAGATAACAATTATCTTTTAGTTCAAATTTTCAGATCTTATCTTGTGGTGTAGTAAGTGGCAATCCTTCCCACTTATTTTGGACTTCCTTCCAAGTGGTGTGGCATCCTTTCTCCATAAGTTTCCTTATTTTTCTCTCTTTTGCTTTACTCTTTCAATTCCTTTTCAATTATGCTATGTTAGTTGTAGTTTCTAGTCTACTTAGGCATGTTATTCCATATCACTAACTAAATCGAGTCAAAGGTTGAGATGGAATGGACTAGGGCGAAGGTTGAGGTAAGTGAGGTTGAAGGTTAACACTAGTGCAACCCAAGCTCAAGGTTGAAACTAGTCAACCTCGCTTAGGCTGAAGGTTAAAACGAGTCAACTTCTATTGAAAATTTGCTTGAATTCAGTCGAGTTGGCCTTGACTAAAAGTCAATAATATACGACCGAGTCGACCCTGGTCGAATACAGCTAAGTCGGCCTCGACCAAATATGGCTGAGTTAGTCGTAGTCGAATTTGGCTGAGTCGGCCCTAATCGAAATTTGATCGGATTCGACCAAGTAGACCCTAGCTGACAATCAGTCGATTATGGTTGAGTCACCCCCTGTCAAAAAATGAATTTGGCTAATTCGACTTTGACTGAAAATCAACCGAATTTGGGCAATTCGAGAGGAATATCACCTCAAAGGCTTACAATATGGGTTCATGGGTAAGCCCAACTTTAGTCTCCTTGTTTGTAAATATACATTAATGTAGAAATGTATAAGTTTTCTTTCATATTATTTGTATTTTGTACTTTTGGACAAGTTGTCAGGCTCATATATGTTTCCAATCGAGCTTTTCTACGGATTGCCGAGTTCTTTTACACTTGTCCGAGTTCTTCTACACTTTTGGACAAGTTGTCGAGTTTTTATATACCTAGTTGTGCTTCCCCTCTTGTTGGTTGAGCTCCATGATACCAACCAAGTTATCCTTCCTCAAACCAAACTCTTATGTGTTTGGCTAAGCAATCCTACTTCCAAATGGACTCCAAGACCAACTTACCGAGCTTTAGGATTGGCATGCCGAGCTTTAGGACCAACCTGTTGAGCTCCTCGGATGAATGGCCAAGCTACCATGTCTTCTAGTCAAGCTCTCTAGTGTGTGGCCAAAATTTCCTCCTGATGGCCAAGCTCTTTAACCGAGTTCTTTCTCTTAGATCGAGCTGTCACATTGCTTGAAGCCAAATTTCCAGGTTCTAGTCACAACCAGGCTACTGAATTCATTCTCTTATACTGAACTTGTTGTGTTCTTCTTCCAAGGTTGGTTTGTTGATCTCTTCTTCCAAGAAATTGGTCTCCTTCCTAAAACCTCATTTTTCATACTTTACACTTGACATAAATGTAAAACACATTGTATAGACACTTGTCATCTAATCCATGAATCATGATGGATTATTAGGACAATAGTTTATCACAGCACGAGCTTGGAAATGCTATAAATTTAGTGCTTAAACTTTGTAGAAAGAATTTTTTTATTGTTAAGCGTTATTTTGTTGAGATCACTCCAATATTCCCTCTTCCTTGAGAGTCGTTGCCCAAAGAAGTCTTGAAAAACCTCCTCTAGCCTCCTTCCCTAGCTAGGTTTTAACCTTCCTTGGGTTTTTGTTTAGCCACATCGAACTGCATATATCTATTTCATTTTGCTATATTCATCACCATGAGTACCATGGCCATCCGTGAGCCATCAAGTAGTATTGAGGTCATCATTTCCACATTGAGTCTCATATTTTTCATTGCTTTTCTGTTAATTTGACTTCACTCTAGTTCATGCGCTTATAAGTTTGGAGACGAATTCATTAATTTAACTCCAACTAAATTTGGTTGAGTCAGTCTTGATTCATGTTGAAGGTTAAAATGAATTATCTTAGACTGAAGATCAACCTTAATCAATTTGTCTAAAGATTGAGACTAATCAATTTAAACTGAAAGTTGAAACGGACTAACCTAAATCAAATATCTAATATTTTAAAAAAATAATATTTTTTCGTGTTTATAAAAATAAAACTCATTAGTTGATCTATAAACTTTTTTTAATCCTAACTATTAACTTCTCTTACATTTACTACTTTCACACTAAATTTTTCAATAGAATTACGAAAACTAAATAAAGAATTTTTCACGTAACTCGAGAAATTGGTTCATGAACTCATCATCAAGACCTCATATACTTGCTAATAGTGTTACAGAACCAAAATTGAAAAGTTACTGTTTCGGATTGGTGGGGTCTTCCTCTACAATTTCCGGACTTGAACACTCTTCCTCCGTCCGTCCTGGATCTCGTCTCCTGCTGCTCGCCTTGACCAGCCGGGTACCTGTTAAAAGTACTCTGACGCCCAAGTCAGTTCTCAGTTCCACTTGTAGAGATAGAAAGAGAAAGCTATCAGACAGTATAAATGCACAATAAATGTTTTTACCTACTGTTACCTTTGACCTCTATTTATAGTTTTCTAGATGGGCCGAGAATTAACCTTCCTTAATCACGACCCAAGATCGGGCCCAATGCTCTTAATCTTATTTAGTTTGATATTAATTAGTGACCTGATCATTCCTCGCTAACTATCAATAAATGATCCTTCTTCTATCAATGACGACGTCCGGTCATACCGGACGAACTTCGAGAAGTGTCATCTGGGGGTGCTATGGGGCCGGACGTAAATTAGTTGTCCGGACGTCCCCCCTGGTGCAGAGGATCGGACGTCCTCCCTAGTACAGTTACAAATAAGTTTGACTTGATGGAAAAAGTGTACTAAATATCCAAAAATAATTGTATCTCACTAAATCGAAAACCAATATCCAACATCAGTTACTTTCAATCTCATCAATGACAACAAAATCACGAAAAAAAATATAACTGATAATAAAAATGTTGAATTTTACAGTTACATGCAACATAACTAAGATGAAAGATAAACTAAAGATAATAAAGAGTAGGATAAATAAAATAGCACACATTTGTGGTCCTCAAGTTTTGAACTGTCACAATTGGGTCATAATTTTTGTAAAAATGCTCACATTTTACCCCAATCGTTAACTGATCTCAAACGNCGTTAAGTTTAGCTGACGTGGTAGCCAGAGGACATGCTGACGTGTATTATTTAATTATATGAATTATTTTTTAAAATAAGCAGTGTTTCACGTGGCACAATGCCTATTATTTAGTTTATTTGAATTAGGGATTTTATTCATCTCTCTAAGAATCAGGGATTTTACACAGATTATCTTGTCAGCTCAAAAAGTAAAGTCACCGGAAAACTCGCGTAACCAATGCAATCAGTCTCATAGCCTTTTCTGCAAATGAACCAACTTGGTAACCTATAGGTTCATCACCAGCCTTTAAGCCACTAATAGCAGAAGATAACTATTGCACAGTGAGATCAGTTAGCGATTGAGGTAAAATGTGTGCATTTTTACAAAAATTATGACCCAATTGAGACAGTTCAAAACTTGATGACCGAACTGAGATTTTCACACAAATACGAGGACCAAGAAGGGATTAAGCCAACACGTCAGCATACCACGTCAGCGAAACTTAACGTCGTTTGAGATCAGTTAATGGTTGGGGTAAAATTGTGCATTTTTACAAAAATTATGACCCAATTGAAACAGTTCAAAACTTGAGGACCGAACTAAGATTTTCACACAAATACGATGACCAAGGAAGATATTAAGCCTAAAATTAATTATCAAATAATTAGTAAATGAGGATATGATAAAAAAATACAAGACTTTAATTATAAATGACAATAATTTTGAAAGAAAAAAGTTATTGAAAAAAGATAAAAGGACTAAAATAATGATTAAAAATCTAATAATAATTAAATATTCAACGTGTTTAATTTGCATTTGTCCAAAGATTTATTAACCATTTATTTAAAAACTTTATATCACTTATAAAATTGAATTATTTTAGAGCAATAAATAGCTTAATAATAGTTTAAAATTAATAATATATTTTTTTCATGACCTTATTTAAGGTGTGTTTGCTTTAAAGAATTGATTTGGAGAACAGTGAGTAAATGAATTTGAGCATATTTGACAATGAATTAATTGTTATTTTTTAGGGGATTTGGAGGTGAGTGAGTGTAGATTTGAAATTAAAGTTTGTGAAAATTAGTCTAGGATTTGACCGAGAAAGATAAAAAAATATTTAATTGGTAGAAATTGAAGATTACCAAAATGTCCCTAGTTATAAAAGTTGTATAAAATGATAATTATTAATGTTATGTTTAATTGTAAAAATGTTTATAAAGAGAAAAAAAAATAAAATTAATTTTTAAAATATAAAAAATTGTAATTTAGTAAATTGAAATATTTTTTTGAAAAATATAATATTTTTTTGATATAATTTACTACAAAGTGGTATGACTTTGTTTGTTATTGAAGTGAAATTTAATATTTATAATGAAACAAATAATTAACTGAAGTTAGAATATTACATGACATAAAAAAAGTTTGAAGAGAATAAGATACAAATATATTTATCATAGTTTATGATGAAGTTGCTTCGTTAGATATGTAAGCAACCTATTCAAACAATGTTGTGTTGGCATCCCTATTAGACATCTTGTATGGAATGGATGTGAAGATAGAAACTCGAAACATCGTTTGTATAAGTTATCATCTTGAATGTTCATAGTCCTTACTAAGTTTTCAATTTCTTCTGAAATATGATTAGATGAATGTGTGGCTGCTCGTAGCACATTTTGACACCTCATGGCTTGTAGTTGTCGTTGAACAATTGCACACAGTCTTCTTCTTTCAGTATTTCCCTTTTTCAATTCATCAATTATTCGAAAATCCATCTGATTTGTAGTTCATTAAGGTGACATTCACAATAAATAAAAGTATGATGATTGTTGTGAAAACAAATAGAATTGAAATTGAGCTAATGTAAGAAATGAAAGACAAAAGTTAATGTAATATAATAAGTCATGTAATACAATCATGTAATAGTAAAGAACTTAATCATCTAAATGGTGCAAAATTAAGTTAACATTATGATTGAGGTTAGCGAATTGTCGGTTCATTTCGAGGGATAAATTGGCCAAGTTATCTTTAATACGTTGAACACGCCCTTTCACTTGCTCCATATTCCGCATTCTATGTTGCAAGTCTTATACCCCCTCCCACATTTGAGTCATCATATTAGGATTTGAAGGATATGAAGGAGGTTGCCCAAGGTTGTCATGTTGAAGACTTTGATGTTGTGGTTGCTTTTCGTTTTCATCATCATCGATGTTGTGTTGTCAAACATCGTTGACATTAATAATATTCAACCTCTTCAAAGAATTATTTGAAAAATGTTATCTGGTCCATATTTGAGTCCTGGCATCGACGTCAAGATGTACTTTATTATATTGCATGATTTGGGTGATCAAGACACCGTATGGTAGAGTTGTGTCACCGGCCTTGCATTTAAGCATATACTACATGGTGTGATTAGGCCAATTGATAGTTATATTATTTTTAAGCACCCATAACCTAAAGATATCCTCCTACAATAACTTTGCGAAATTTCCATATCGTGGAGTCATCATAGGCACAATAACATGATGCATAAGTTTATTATTAATATTCAAACAACCAACCATTTTAACACGTTGACCCTACATTTCTGGTATGACCATAGTCATATCAAAAGTCATTTGGGATATTTGCGAAACACAATTTTTGACCTTTGTACTTGAGATGTGCAAAATTCAACCAATTAGCTAGTTTCAATCTAATTCTTCTCTTATTCACCTCACTCAAAAGATATCCATTTGTAGATATCCTTATATTTGAGTAGAAGGTTGTGATCAAATTCGGATAGAAGGGTCATGCCAATGTTAGAAAATCTACTACTCCTTCAAAAACATGGTGATGATGAAAATATAGGCCTAAGCTTGCAAATGATTCAAAATTTATATTTTTTTGGAACCACAACATTTATTGTGTAGAAGTCAGTAACGTAGTGTTCCATCTGATGGCTATCACTAAAGGAACGACGCTAATCTAACATTTCTTCAACAAATGGCCTCGTATATGTAGGAGCTTTTATCTTAGTTGTCGGTTCTTTTCCCTTACGACTTTTTTGTGTCCTTTTGGACGATGATGATGCCATTTTGAAATAACTTGAACAAAAATAAAATAACACAAAAAATGTCATAAGAACAATTCAATATTAATAGTACAAATTTAATTCAGAAAATGTCACTAGTACAAAAACAACGTATAACGTCGAACATTCTTTGCCTTTCACGTCAAATTTGAGAACGACGTCATATCGGGAGACGTTAAATTGACGTCGAATTTTGTCAATATACGACGTTAATTTAATGTCAAATTTTGTCAATATATGACGTTAATAATTTTTTTTATTTATGATCCTTTTTTACAACTCTACGAGACCTGGAAAGCAGAAAAACAACAAATTTTAGCTTTTGATATTTTATAAAGCATGAACTATGAACATTAATATAGGATCAACAATAAACAAGTTCAATCAAACAACAAACAATAGTTCAACCAAACAACAACAATAAACAAGTTCAACAAAAAAAATAACAAACAAGTTCAACAAATAAGTTCTTCAAAACGAAAACGAAAACGAAAACTAACCTTCAAAAGGTGAGTTCATCGGAATAAAGTGTTGCCACTAGTGAGAGAGAAAGCAGAATGCACCTATAAAGGACAAGAACACGAAAATAATAGGTGAAAACAAACGAAAATCATACCCAAAGTAGTTAATTAACATGCATTTGTATCAAATAAAAAAAAGATTATATGTGATGGTCATCAAACTTCGTTCGAGAAAAGTTTGAGCAGAGAAGAGGGTCTCGCGCACTAAGATAAAGTAAATGAATTTTCAATCTCCCACTCAAATTTTTATTGAATTCACTAACCTTTTGACATCTAACGCTGGGGCATTCGACATTTTATATCCATTTACGTCGAATTACAATTTTAAACGATGTTTAATAATTGCATTTATTTACAAAAATGCCAACAATCATTTTTAACATTGGCTATTTAGTGGTTCGACGTTGAACAGGTGACGTTATACGTTGTTTTTGCACTAGTGGTTCATAGCCATTACAAGAACATTGCACAATGTTAAACACCAACAATATTAAATTACAATACAAAATCACCTAAGGTTGTAATACTAATAGAACTAAGACTATTAAAGACACAACTCGACTGAATCACCACCCATCATCATCTTACATAACTTATTCCATATACGATGTGGCGGCAGTCCCATAAACCTTTTTGTGCATGTAGGATTTCCACAAATGAAATCATAACATTGCTCCATAAGGCTTTCATCTTAAATGTTCATCGCACTCAACAAAGTTATTGTAAGTTTGGATTGTCTAACTTCCGTCAACCATATTCCTCAAACGTGATTCCTCGAGCATGGCATGCAAAAGTCGTGTGTCCATGTCCTTTATCCATTTTATAAACTTTTTTGCACCACCAGACGATTCCATGGTGAATCCCTTATCTTTATTCATTTTAAACTTATTTCATAAACAAAATGATAACAAGTTAAGTTTAAATAACCATAAAACCAATTTCTTGTCATTACAAATAACTTAGTCATACAACAAATCAATTACAAGTATTATGAGTTTTGATAATCTCTCTACATTTCATCTACTATTAAATCCCTAATACTACTACCAAGCTTATAATCTTCGTCACGAACTTGAGATGATGTTGTATGGTCTTCCCTTTCATTCAATTCATTATCAACCTCATCAAGTAATGAGTCATTGTTATCCACATGACGAAGGAAGTTGTGTAGGATACAACAAGCTAATATAATGTTTGTCATTGTTTCCAACCCATAATGTGGTTCAATGCCACTTGCAATGATAGGGAACCTTTTTTTTTTCAACACACTAAGTGTCCTTTCAATAACATTTCTTAAGGATGAATGACGATGGTTAAAGAGCTTGCGTGAATTTTGTGGTCCTCTGCATGTAAATTCTTTATGGTGATATCTGACGCCTCTATATGGTGTAATAATTGTGCTTTTCAACATAAATTTTGTGTCGCCAAGATAGTATTTTCCTACAATATTATGCACATAGCGGTATTTAGTCACTAATACCCAAGAAAAGACACTGACCTTGGTGGATCATCGATGGCTCATCTCGATTAAGAGCATTCTTTAAAATTCTTGAATCATATGTCATGTCTTCCCAACCAGCTAGAATGTATGTGAATTTTATATCAAAATCACACACGGCAAACACATTTTGAGTTGGCCAATCTTTTCTTCCTCAATATCTCAGAGCATCTGATTTTGGCACCCTAACTCGAACATGAGTTCTATCTATGGCCCCTAAAGAATCCTAAACATAGAATTAACAACTCATGATAAAACTAAAAAACATTAATGTCCTTTGATAAAATTACATCTTAATAAGTGTTGAAGCATTACCTTAAAGTACGGGTAAAATTGACTGTAACCTTATTTCCTGAGGGTTGAATTAAAAATTCAGATTCTAGACTTAACATAGCATCCAACACATTGTGAAAGTGTTTGCTAATGGTTGACCCAGATTGATGGAAGAAAAAACTTCGATTTTTAACATTATGGCTAATTATATGAAGAAATTGAGCTACTTGTTCCTCCACTGTCGATCGAATGACGTCCTTAACTAACCCAGTTGTTCGTAGTCTCTCACAAAGATTAATAAATGCCTCTGGATCCATCCGAATAATGTCGCGACACTGATTAGTATGCACAAAATACGACATTAACCGGTTCCTATGACGGTCTTTGTCTGGTAGGAAATTGCTTACACTACTTGAATCACTCGAGTACATATTCAATATATTCAAGGCATGTCCAACAATGCATAACATTGTTAGTGCGACCAGTGAGGTGGTTATTTGTAATTTTCAATATAGCATTTTGACTACATTGAAGTCCACACCAACCACATCATCATCATCTTTATCTTCACCGTCCAAATATGAGAGATCTAATTCTTCTTCCATCTATATTTACTTGAAGAAATATAAACACTATTACCAACATCACAATACCATAATGAAGTCCAATTAACATTTTAACAACTTCATATGTCCAACTAACATAAACATTATAATTTAAGTAATGTATAATACATTCAACATTACATACAATTTAAGTAATGTATAATACATTCAACATAACATACAATTTAAGTAATGTATAATACATTCGACATAACATATCATACGATTATTACCAAATTCATCCATTCATCTACTGATTAAACATAAACATAGTACAGTCATGCATTCATATATTGATTAAAAAAAACATAGTACATAGTACATTCATGCATTCATATATTGATTAAAAGAAAACATAGTATAGGAGATACCTCTTGAAGACTTATCAAGATTTGAAGCAAGATTGACTGAAAATTTTCCAATAAACCTCCAATTCAATGGCTAGCAGCTTGTATACACCAACTAGATGTTAATTTCGAATCTGAATTTTGGAATACAAGAGTGAGGATAACAAATTAAACCTATTAAGAAACTTATCAAAATTATATGACAATATTATATGATACAATGCTTCAACAAAACACAGGATAACTTTGTAAACATCATCTACCTTCAACCAAATCAAGAGAATGCTTCAAAAATTCTTCAATCTAAGATGAAACCCCACCAGTTTGGCTCCCATTCACAGATGCACCATAAATCAACCACAAACTACCAATTCTGCTCACACAAACCACCTAGAGAACCTCCTGCTTAGCACACCTCCATAAGCTTGGCATGCCTTCACCTTCACAGCTCTTTAGAACCCCTTCACCTTCACAGTTGGACCACAAGCTAGGAATCTTGCTCACATAAAGCAGTTAACCAACCTGCTTAGCACACCTCTACCACCTTCAACAACCACCCTCCTCCTTCCTAACACCTGCAAGACATAAAGGTTATTAGCAAGGCTTCTTCTTCAACACGCAACACCACCACACTACTTCATGGTCACATAATGAAGGTCTCACAATGAGCTTCCCTTCAGAAACACCTACAGTAGCTCCACCACCTTCACGTAGCTAGAACACCTTCAAAAGACCTCCACGAGCTTCACGTAACACCTGCAACACATACACAGGTTAATGTGCATAACATACAAGGAACTCCATGACTCTCACTACAACATGGACTCTCGGGCTGCTAGATGAACTCTGGGAGACTTTGTGCATCACGTTGACCTTGTTAGGGCACTGTAGTGTGGTTGGAACCGAATCCAAGTGATAAGGACATATTTTACCATGATTTCAGTATTGAATTGAGAGAAAATGTCAACTCTTTCTTAATTTTGCACCTTCTTTATGCCTCAATTTGTTAAGTTTGTAAGTAGCTACACCTTAAGTTGAATTAATTTAAATTTCATCACTAATCCCTACTTTTTGGTTGTTAGATCACATACATGAAGCTTCTTGGCCGATTCGAGGAATGGAAGAATCACAATTCGAGGAATGGAAGAATCACAAAGTTTGAATGAATGTAAAAGAGAAAATTTTGAGAAAAGATAATTGTTGTAGCTGGGGTACAGCTGAGGTGCAGCTGAGCCCCACTCTTCTCTGGAGTGTTGTAGCTGGGGTGCAGCTGGGGTACAGCTGAGCGCCCTGCTCTCTGGAAGGCTGCAACTGGGGTGCAGTTGAAGTACAGCTAGCGCCCAGCTCTCTGGAAGTCTGCAGCTAGGGTACAGCTGAGCGGTGGCAATGCTGATGTGGAAAAATTAGGTCTTTTTAGACCTAAAACGCGAGGGGCTTTGCATCTTTGGCTACCCAGACTCGTTTTCTCTCTGTTGGAGCTCTTGGAGGCAAGCTTGGAGCTGTGGGAACAATCCATCTTCACCCTTGGGTCTTCTTCTTTCTTCCATTTCCACCATTGTTGTAAGCTTGAGCTCTCCATTCATGGAGAGCTAGTTCCATNATTGTTGGGGGATTGATGTNGNCACTAAACTCTTATGTAAATCTTTTTGGTTTGAATGAATATATGCCTCTTTCATTGATTGTTAGTGTTTGATTTCTTCTCTTAATGCTTGTTGTGAAATTGCTACTCATGACTTGATTTTAGGGTTGCTTAATATTGGGAAATGTTGGGTAAACCCGGATTTGGGTTAAACACCTAAAGGAAATAATATCTAGGGATAGAACTAGGACCTTTGGTTGTCTTAAAATATCATTTCTTAATGCGAAACTAATCGTTAGGTTTTCCAAGGGATTGGAGTCTAATGAGGAAGTCTAGGCTCTTTCTACCAAGGGATTGGGGTTTGAGTAAACTAGTAGATTGACATTGACATATTAATGAAGAGGAAGTGATTTTCTATACATAAGAGTGAAGTATGTGAAATCATACCCCCAACAATATCATTCCATATCATCTCTAATCTTACCATTTCCAAGTGTTTGAGTGCTTAAGATCACTTTTATCATTTATGTTTTATAGTTACTTTATTTGAACCAAAACTCAATTTATGGAAGCATTCTTTAGTCTAGGTTAGTTAGAAATTATACGATTGTCTAGTGCAACAAGTCTCTTGGGAAACGATATTCGGTCTTACCGGTTTTATTACTTGAAACGATTTGGTACACTTGCCAAAGTCACTACACCAAGCCCTTCCAAGCTCACTGGAATCGAATACAAACATGGTGTAATTGAATCCATCACTAGGGAACCGAATACAACATGAATTTGTATCTCTTGCATGCGCTGGAACCGAATCCATTAGGAGGTGATCGAATACAACATAAAGTTGTATCTCTTCTATGCACTCGAACCAAATCCATGACGAGGTAATTGAATACAACATGAAGTTGTATATCTTTTATGCATTGGAACCAAATCCAACACCAACGGAACCAAATACACCCATTAGTTGTATTACGCCACATGAGTGAAACTGAATACTTCCAACACTAGAACTGAATCCACGTATGAAGACAACTTCTTCAACCTCCTTCAAGCCCTCTTCATCTTTCTCACGTTGAACTCACTCTCTTCTTCATCTTCAACCTCTCTGATCTTCATCTTCAACCTTCATTCTTCTTCATCTCCAACCTGCAAAAAAAAGAAAAAACTCACAGCAACAACTAATGGGTTACTGTGAGTTTTTCTGTGTAAAACTTAGATTAGTCTCTTTTAAAATTTTGGTCTAATTTAATCCTTTAATTTTATGAATGTGTAAATTTAGTTTTTTAATTAATTTTTTTTATTATTTAACATATTTCTTTCTTCTATGTTAATTAAAATACACGTGAAACAATAAATAAATTTAATAAAATTGAATTAAAAAAATTAAATTCATATAATTCTAAAAATTAAAAATTAAATTAGTTCAAAATTTCGAAAAAACTAATTCTAATTTTTATTAAAAGTTAAAAATGAAAAATTAAGTTGTTTAACCTAATCTACATACCAAGTGTTATAAACTTTCTAGCAAATTAAGATTTTTAATAAAAGGAAAACATCACTCTAGTGACACTACATATACATGTTCAACCCTGGGTTCCATTTTCAAGTAAAAGAAGACGACGGAAGTGAAGGAAGAAAGTCGGAGTTGTAGGAAGTGAAAGAAAAAAAAAATTAAATAGAAAATAATTTAAATTTTTACATATAAACAATATCCTATTAATAAAAATGAAAATATTAATTTTTTTAATAAAAGTAAGAACTCGACTAAAAAAAATTGAAACAAAATATCAAATTATTAATTAAACTAATATTTTATTTTGTATAGTTTTCGAAATCATTTTGATACTCAGTTTCTTATGTTGTAAAATAACGTAATAATTATTATTCATGAACTTTGTCCAGAATTATCCGTCAGAAGTTAAAACGAAATATGAATGCAATCTAAATTTTATAAACAACATATTAGAAGATAATCATACATTACCAAATCTAAATTTTATTGAGTCTATTTTATTTTTTTTATCAATATACCTCCACACTCAATCGTATTTAAAAAAATACATCAAAATTGAAATCCAAACCCTGTCAAAGTCCCAATTTCCTATACACTGTTTTGAGCACCTTTCGGTGCGCAACTCATAAGAATATGACAAAATTTTAAGAAAAAAACTTGATAATTCCACATGTATTTCTCTACAGCAATAAGAAGGGGTAAAGAACTTGAAGGGAATATTTATACTAACAGAAAGTGTAAAAATCAACTTGTTATCAGACATGCATTACAACTTTTCCTACACGTACCATAATAATCAGGGGATCCAACCATGAAGACAGGATTTCTTTGACATTCTCCCATAGCTGCCCATGCAGGACAGTTCTCATCTTGATCAGTACATTCATCGTCTTCTGATATGGCTGAGACCTTGCTTCTTCTAATTGGTTTCGCATAGAAGTATTTAATTGCAGACCACATGTTCCCTTCAAGCACAGGGCATCTAGAATGAAGACTACTCTTGTCAGGAGAAGCACTTGGGTGAAGAGAGAAAAACAGAATTGCATTCCCTTTTACTGGTTGTATGGTCTTATTACTGTTACTGCAACTTGACCAACTGCTACTCCTTGGCTGAGAATAATTTGACATGATTACATGGTGAAGACATATTCAGAAAGAGGTGAATAGTGAACAGCACATTGAAGAAAAACCCAAATGGCCTTACCACTGATTCAGGAAAGAGAATTTGACCCCCTTTAGTAGAGTCCGAGAGATATAAAACAACTGTTGCCATTAAAGGTCCACTCAATTCCAAATTGGTTTTGTTTGTAAAATAATCTAAGGTTCGATCATTCTGCTCCGACCCATATTGCATGACTTGCAAAGGCTTGCTGTTCTCTGGTGGAAAAGATTATCAACAATCAACAAAACAATAATATATTAGTCTGGGTATCATAATGTGACAATAATGGCCTGAACTGACCAATAGCTACCTTTAGGAAGGAAAGTCCAAACTGAAAGTCTTTCTTCAATCCTTGCAAGAATATCATCCTAACACAATGTAAAACATCATCACAAGTCATAACGGTGTCCAGAACACCATGTCGATATAGTAATAAACTGTTCATGTCAAGCAACAAGCTTTAAACGAGTGCATTCCTTAATCTCCTTATAATAGGAAAAAAAATTAAAAATGGCTCCAAGCTTTCTAGTTCAGTATCAGTGATACGTAAAATGATCACAATTCTTTCATACCAATACGGAAACGTTTTTGAACTTTTAAAGTAACAGTTACAATCAGCAGAACTGTGAGCAAATAGAACCTTGAACTGTATAGGAACAGATGCACTCTAAAAGATATGTTGGGTTTTTTCCCGAATTTCACAATAAAGTCCTGCTGAGAAAGAGTATATAGGATTTTACCCGAAACTGATATTATTCTTTTGAGAAAAAGGTAAAATAGACATTATTGTGGTTAAACATAATTCAATACATGTTTGATTGATTGAGTTCCGAAGGCTGTAAACTAACAGGAAAACTTGCAAGAACAAAGTAATGCAATAACATATCAGACTTGAGATTACTTGGTCAAAAAGCTTTTGGTATTCAATTAAATCAAACTAATTTAGAAAAATAATAATAACAATAATAATAATAAAGGGAAAGGCTTTTATTGTGAGAGGCTAAGTAGTAGTAACAATATTTAGAAACACAGTTAGGTCTTAAACCAAGAAAGTTCAAATATAAATGAACTACGAACAGAACCTAATTTTGCTAAATGCTAGTTTGTACTACTTGGTCTGGAAAAAATTCAAACTCACTTCCATCACCAAGGAAGTTCCACCATTCCCTGAGGATTTTTCTTCATATGCCTGAGAAAAAAAAAAAAAAACACTTGGTTAAAATTAAAAATTAGCCCAAGTATTAGAAACACACACAAAAAAAAAATCTCAAACAGAAACACATCTTACCACAGAGATAAGGTAGTCACACTCCTTATCAGACAAAAAACCTTTGTATAGAAAAACCCTACAGCAAGAGTGGCAACAGTACATCAGAGTTTGAAAAATTAAAAGAAAAAGAGGCTAGCAAACAAGCAAACAACTAAAAAAATATATAATAGAAGATTCGCATATCTTCAGCAGTAACACAATCACTGATGATATAAGGGAAAGTTCTAGAAAGTACCTGACCTTGGTTGCCAAGAGATTTGGACAACACGTGATGGGTTGATACTGTTGGAATAATGAACTGAGCCCTCTAACATCTGTAATGCAGCTTTCTCCTTGTCCCTTAATTCCTTCCTACTGCTTATGCAAATTAACAATGTGAACAACATAAACATTCTGATTAGTAACTTGTAAATAATCAAATACTACATCAGTCATGAATAATGGGAATTAAATCCTTGCAATGATTATGTAGCTTTCAAAAATAAGTCCACAAGATCTGTTATGGGAAAACAAATGCCAACAAAAACATAAAGGCCGGTTATTTGAGAAAATGTCTTCTTTCATTTTGAATTTTTACAGACAACAACATATTTTTACTTTGTTTCTGATATAAACTTTTTTTGGATGAACCTAGCTAGAGACTAACAACTCAAGATAATTTCTCCGAAGGATATATTTTGCGCACACACCTGAAAATCGAACTCAATACTCTAAGGGGTATGATTATTCTTCAACCATACATCACGATTTTTGTTGATCTAAACTATTTGTAAAGTTAAACTCTTTGGGGGATAGACCGCACCTAATTATTCACAAACAAAAAAAAAAAAGGAAATGGAAATGAAAGTTTCTCGAACTAGTCACTCTTGCCGTAGCTTCAGAAACCTTTGGCATAATTTCCATTGCTAATTAGCACCCACAATACTGTTACTAACTGTTATTAACATCAGAACAAATTAACAAATTACAGTCACAAGAGATTTAATTGAATTTCACACTATATCCCTCCTTTTTTATCACTGTAACAACTTTTCCTAACTTGTATAGCAATATAAAACTGAATAGCCTTTTTGTCAAACCAGATCTCCGATTTCTTATTCTCATTGTTGGAGATCACAAATTAAACCTTGCCTTAAAAACCAATCTTGTAAGATGGGTTAAGTCTAAATCTAAATTCTAAATTTATATCAGAGTTCATCTTAACTATTATTATGGTGGAACCATATTTGAACTATTATTATCATAGCCCTCAAATGTCTAGTATCATAAGAATCCTCATCAAACTTTAACAGGACTATATTGTAACAGAATAATAGCAAATAGCAAAAAAGGTTATACGTTACATATGTGGCCTTTGGAGATTTCTCATACATAATAATATAATCAAATTAAAGAACGTAACTGATACATTACAAGCCAGATTTAATTTCATTGAACGAGTAACAAATCCGAAAAGTAAAAATAATTGTAAAAGCACTTGGTTGTAACAAAACCACAGCAAAAACGGTCAAAAAGATAGAGACCAGGTATTTGAGAAGTTTACCTGTTTGAAAGAGAAGTGCCAATTACGAAGAAGACGAGCAGGGCGAGAAGAAGGGAGACAGAAGCCATTGAGATCGGTGAATAGGAAGACGAGTTGAGAAATGAAATCGGAAACGAAAACAATAAAAAAAAAAGTGCTTATGCAAACGCGATTTCTGTGTGCATCGATAATGTGTAATTGAAAATTTCCAATTGACAGTGATAAGAGATGACGCGGTTCATCGTGAATTTGCTTCTCTTCACAGTTTGCTTTTCTTTTCTGTTATTTTTCACCTAATTTCACACTTCCATTACTCTCTTTGTTTTATGTTGTCTCTCCCTCTCATTTATAAAAATAAATTACTTTACTTCACTTAATATTTTCGTATATATAAACATAAATATAAATAAGTTTTCAATACAACATCCTTAATATATCTTTTTTATGAGAAAAAAATTAAAATTAATAAAATCTCACATACATAATTATTTTTGCAACATATAAAGTAGTTCTTATAAAATTGGTTATTACATTACCCATTAAGTTCTAGTAGTTTAAATGTAACTTTTTTCCCCTTCCAACTTGGGTCTAAATTTTAAATTGTTGTTTAAAGTAGGAATAAATTGATTTATAAGTGGCTTCCAACCGTTAGTACATTATTAAGTTAGTTATAGTAGTTGAAATGTATGTTTTTTAGCCCTTTCAATTTTGTCTAAATTTTAAAATTGTTTTACAGGTGGTAAAAATAAATATAATTCTTTTGATAATATTTTCCTAAACATTAGTTTTTCAACCAATGGTCCAATGGTCCAAGTGGTATTTAATACATGTTCATTGAGTTCTTAAAAAAGAATAAATTGTGTGAAGACCTAAACTTTTTCTAAAAGTTTAATTGGGAGAGTTTTTTTATATATAATTTATTTTGAAAAAAAAAATATGAAAAAGTTGAAGTTCAAGTATTTATAAATTAAAATTAATTTATGTACAAATTAATAATATATTTTTTTGAGTTGCAAGTTATATACTTCTCTCTTCTTTAATATTACTTTTAACATAACCACATAAAAAATAAAAAATAAAAGTAAGCAATTAATTCAATTCACATTGTTAAATTTTTTTAAATAATATTTTACCCTTATTACTAATTATTTTGAAATTTCTCTTCTCCCAATTAATTAACAAAAAACCACATATTCATAATATTGAAAAGAAACAGATAAAATAATTAAATTTGTTTCTCTTTCAAAATTTGAATTTACAAGACTAAGAATGTTCCATGAATTCATGTAACTATCAGCTTTATGAATCTCAACTTCAAATTCTAAGTACACTGAAATCCCGAATCCCATTAACATCTAAAAAATTTATTATTCCCCTAGTGAAGCTCAAGAATGAAGGAATTTTACTTTTTTACACTAAATAAAGCATATTCTGAAGTCTTGTAGAAAGACTTGATCATTGTTTCTTGAGCACAGTGTGGCCATGTTCATCCTTGTCCAAATGACGCTCAATCAAAGCATCCCAGCTTTCATCCACAGAACTTTTATTAGAAGACTCACCCTGAGATCTTGTTGAACTGGCATCTCCATCTTCATCAAAAGTGCCATACTCTGATGGTGGTGTGTAAGCATGTGGAACATGTAATGTTTTGGCTCTATGTAATGCTGCTTTATATTCAACATTGTGTCTTGTTAGGGTTTCCTGACGCTCCATTTTTTGCTTGGCAGGGGCTTCCATTGGTTCAACCTTCTCCAGCATCAACTGCAGTTGGTTGACATAAACCATAGGTTAAAAGGTTAAGTTTTGTTCATCAAAATATTCAGGTAAAGACTGAGTTTTGTTCATGTGGGTCCTGCTAGTTTTATGGAACTTACATATTTAACGAAACCAACATGAATTCTTTCAGTAGAAGAGTGTGTTGAAGAGAAAGTACGAGAAAGTGTTAGAGTGCTGTTGGTATTACTCAACGGAGAAAAACAAGTAAAAGATATTTGCTTAATTCTTGCTATTGCGTCAAAGAGGGAGATAAGTGTACAGGTTGTTATTACTATCAACTTACAGTTTCGTCATAATTCAACATGAATTCCAATCATATTCTTAAAATTTTGGTTTATAGTTAACTTAATTCTAAAAAATTGGTGATGACAAATGATAGATGTGCTTCGAGATGTTGATCTAACTGAGATGCCAAGATACATAATATCTAACATGAGCTTTACTGGAAAAAAATTCCATAAAATTAACTTATAAGATGAGAATTGTAAATAATATAAGCTACAACGATCATAACACAAACTCAAGTACAACCGACTAGTATGGACTAGATTTTTCGTATTTCTAATTTATGTGTAATGTAAGCATATTTTAAATTTGAAGGGCACTGGAAAAACAGGTCCTAGAAAAGAGAACCATATTACATTCACAGCCACAGTTAATTATGGTTATCACAAAGAAGAGGCACAAAGAATAAAACTTTATTTATCCCAATAAACAATTACACTTACATCCAGAGCCCTTTGGGCTTCTTTCTCAATCCAAATGATGGCATGATCAGATGTGGCATTACAGGAAAGGACTATATGCTCAAACCTTCCATCTACCGGCACTGCTGTCCTCACTACTGGGGGAAACCTTCCCATTCTGCATAAAATGTTTAGAAGTTCAGGTAAGACCAAAAGAAAAGGCAGTATAAATACTTTTGGCATGATCTTTGTTAACATATTTTATTCTGCAAGAAACTATAAGAAACACATGTCGGACAAGTATGTAAAAAATGAGACTTCCAAAAAGAGAGATAGAATTCAGCACAAGGCATGAACTCTTCTTTTTTCTTAACCATACTTAAAAGGCTTCCTCTCAACAATGTGATAAAGGCGACCGGGTGCATAGAGTCTTCTTGGATCTTTGATCATCTTCTCTTCTGGAATGCATGTATCCCTCATGCACCTCATGCACAGTAGGCATGGCAAACTGCCAGAAACAGAAAAATAAATTATTACAAGTAAAATCATCTCACCAGGAACAAATACTCAAATATTTGTTTCAGTAATTGTTGGACCTTTGCATGGTATGCCAGCCAGTTATTGACAAAGTCCATTCCAAGCTGGAACTTTTTCTAAGGGGTAGCCTACGTAAATTAAGGCATTTTTTTTTTTTTGGGGGGGGGGGGGGGGGTTGGTTGGTTTAATTTGTTTCAAAATTTGAAGTTGGGATGCAAAGAGAATTGAACATGTTGCATAGATTTTAGTATGTTAAAACATCAACTAGAGATATGGTTAAATTATAGTAAACAAATAGGTAGAAATCTTACTTTGCAAAATAGTTTTGTAAAATTGAGTTAGACCTAAATTCACTTTCCTATATGGTATCCTAGCAAGTTTGTTGTGTTATCAAAATACACTCGGATCACCCACAGATAGTTAGTGCAACACTAAAAACATTCAATCCTTAATAGGAAAGAGTATCATGGAGATCTCACATTGTTAACCAAATTATAAAATATAAGTGAGTGTAAACATCGTGTACAAGTTGGTTTCTTAGGGTTAAGTCTAAATCTACTTTCTAAGAGTATTGAAAACAAAAATGGCATAATTACACAAGTCCTTAAGACATACCAGAAAACAGACTTGAATATATCTTCCAATGGGGTGGCTGTTCTTGGTAAGAAGTCGTCCTAATCAAAGGTAAAGAGTGGTCAACTTCAAAATATCAGATTCATTAAACATGGCATCAAGTTTAATGAAGCACGAAGAAAGACAGGATTTGTAATGCATCATTACATACATTGGAAGTTTAAGCATTATACTACTAATAAAAATAAATCATCTACTAATTCAGATAGTAAATGATTTGACCTTGTAAAAGTTTTTATCCAGATATTTGACCTGTATCCAGCAGAATAACACTCAAGAAAGCTCTCCAAATATTTTTTTTACTGATAATTGTTTTCAACATACCGAGACATCAATAAGACTGTAACCTTACTTCACATGAAGTTAGTAGAATGCTTAAACTATGAAACCTGAATGTGTAAGCCATCATTCAAGTAGCATAAAATTTTATGTACAGAAATCTGTAGCCTTGAACCTGAGATAAACTAGCAACAAAGCCATGGATCCTAGTCAGAAGTTAATGGATTTGGACTCTATTCATTTTTCATCCCTTTAACATGTTTGTAAGTATTATAAATCTGTAGTCATCCAAAAATAAATTCATCACATTCAAAATTCACTACTCTTTGCAGAATGTTATCTTTCTATACACAAGGTCAGAACGGTTACAAACATATCAAAAGAAGGTGTTGTAAAACAAACTGCCTTCTATAAGCATCCACAGAGAGCTTGGTTTATAGAATCGGTTACATTGTAATCTCAAAGACTGATAATTTGTTATTAGCAATCCAGTCCCAATTATTTTATATATGCTTTATCTGTTTAAGATTTGTTGACACAGCATTCTACACTTAATCCACCAAATAAACAGAAACAAAATTAAACGAAAACTTGCCTGCAGTACAACAGAGTTGATGACATCTGCGTATCTGACTGCCAAATTCAGCGACATGCACCTAGCAGGTGCGATGGCATAACACCTGACCCTCTTCCGATCAATATTTCCCAGTCTATGACTATTCTGCACCACCAGCATTGTCAGCATAGCTGCCACACCAGATCCAAGGGAATGTCCAACAAAAGTCAGCGTGTAACTTGGATGCTTTTCCACCAAATCCTTCAAAATTTCACATTCTGCATCCAAAACCCAACCAGCAGCTTTCAACAACCCATTGTGAACATACCCCCCATCAAACTTTCTCTTCCCCAATCTATTGTCCAACAGAACCGCATAATCACTCTCCTTTGCCAAATTTAGACCCCTGATGGCAAGAACTATATCCTCATGCTCGTGATCGAGATACAGAACATAGGGTGGTGCCCTTCCACATGTATCTTCATATGTCTTTTTGAGAAGTAAAAAATCAGGGCTAATTCCATAGCCACCAGGAGGCGCCCAAAGCGGTTGGCGAAGATCTTCTTCATACACAGCTAAAATATAGCGACAAAGGCGTGGTATGGGCTCAAATTCTTCCACTGTGGCAAAGCCCCAATTCTCACTGTCATGGCCAGCAGAATGAAGACATCTTTTCCAAGCCCAACGAGCACAAGCCAGACAGTACACACACTCAAGAAGAGGAAGGCCACACAGGATTGACATTATGCCTACAGCGTAAGCTGGAAACAAATGGAGATTTTGTACAAATTTCCTCTCAAGTGCAATGAAATTCTGACAGTGACAAATATGAACACAAAAAATGGAATCCGAAGCTAAAACTCACAAAGGGGCCAATATCTATCTTGCACAAAAAATAATTCAATATACACACAAATTGTAAACAATCGTGGATCTAGTGTTGACTTACTGTAGCAGCAGATATACACAATAGCTAACTTCCACAACCACAGTGACCAACAAACTAACTAGAGACAATAAACCAAAATTATAACTTCCCAGCTCCAAGAATTGAATCCTCTAGAACAAGAGACGAACACCACAAGAAGGTGAAATTCGGTACACAATATGCCGAATCCAGTATACTCACAAAAATCTCACACGTAGAGTTACTCAAAACACATCAAACTTATGACTCAAAGGTGATCATTATCATTGATCAAAATCATAAATTCTGCATTGATTCAAGAACCAACCAGAGAACAGTGAAGGAAAGGAGAGAAGGAAAGTCACCCAGTTCCAAAAATCAGTGGGGATGAAGAATTGAAGTACCCAGAACTCCAAAAAGAAAACTTTATTTAATGGGTTTCAATCATATATCGTCACCGTGTGGGAAAAAGAGACATCGGATCTTCCTATATTATTGCTGCAGAATTTAGGATGAAGAAGAATGGAAGCAAAGGGCAAAAGGGTAGGCAAACCTACAATTCAAACTCAAACAAAAGATTGGGTTTTTCATATTGCTGACACCATTGGAGGAAGATTCAAAACCGGAACCTTCTATTCTATTTTATCATCACACCAAAGTGTGAATTGAAGAATACAAACACCATATCAGTGAATAAAAAGATATTATCTTTTTTTTTTCCTCAAAATAAAAGTATTATTTTTCTTTTGGTTGTAGTAGTAAGAACCTAACAAAAAGGAGAGACTTCAGATATTTTTGGAAAAATAACCATAATATATAAGTCATTATAATTATTAATATATATATATACATATATATATATATATATATATATTAAAAACTAAAAAAAAACACGGATAGATAAGTAACATATCTGCTTATTTTCTGTTAATTATTTAAATCACAATAGCAAAAATAAATAAATTGACAGAAATTGAAATCTTATAAAAGAATATCAAAACTGAATTGACAAAAATAGAGATTAAATTAGTATTTTAATTTTTTTAGTAATATTATTCTTAATTGTTATATATAATTTTATCTTTACTTCTAAATTAAATTTTAATGTTTTTAAATGAAACTTTTAATGGTTAAAAAATATCGTTTCCATTTGCTTATTATCAAATTAAAGTATCAATTATATTTTAGAAATTCTTTATTAGAAATTTGTAACTATAGTATACATCCTGTATTTAAAAGTTTTTATTTATAGAAAAAATAGATATGGTAGTAAATAAATAAATAAAGTAACATGATAAATTAGTCAAATTTTAAAAATATTCATAGTATATTGCAAGTATTAATAGTATATATTACAATTTAATGTGTTCAATTACTTTATGTTAGGGAAGTAACATATTTCTTTGGATTTCTTGAAAATTCTCTGTATAAACAAGTAGTTGTTTTATAATAAACTAAATAATTAAACATATATCAAAGTTACTTCTATCTTTATATTTTATTAAGTACATGTTTAGTATAGATTTGTTTTCAAATATATAAAAATACAGTTTTTTTTTAAATCTTATAAAATTAATATAAATAAATAAATAATATATAAATCAAACACGGGTTATGTAGCTCACAAATGTCAAAGTTAAATGACTCTTATTCTTCAATAAAACTATAATATAATGTAAAAATAAATAAAATTATAACATCATGATTCTAATTTGACATTTTGATTTAGGTTAGAAATAAGCCGACATTAAGTCAATTTATCATATAATTTTTATTTAAGCTATTTTTATGATTAAGTCAATTTGTCAGATGCTAATAAATGAAAAGCACTTATTTAATGTGTTAGTGGTAGTTGAATCTGCCTTAAAAAAAAAGTAGCAGTTAAATAATCATTATGATATATAGTGGTGTTGATTTGGATAGGTATTATACTATGTTTTGGGTTTGACTGTCATTAGGCTTAGCAGTAAGTGTTTAGGCTTTTTTTTCTTTTACAATAATAACACAATAAAAAATATTATTAAATGTATTAAAAATATATGTTTATAAAAATTAATCATAAAATAAATTATTTTAGTATAATTGGTTAATTGAATTAAAAATTACAGAATTTAAAAAATAAAATAATAAAATGAGTTACATTAATATGATAAAATTGATAAATTATATATATGAATAGCAGATAAAAAAGATGTTATTAAGAGAATTTCTATTATGTATAATATTTGGTAGATTTATTGAATGTAAGTGTTTATTACTTTCTTATGGCAAATACTCTATTTGGTTTAAATACTTTTTTTTTTTAGTTTCTTCAATTCAGATTTAATATTTCTTTCGTTTATCAACTTTATTTAATTAGGTTTGTTTTTATAACATACTTTAAATACTTAACAAACAGTGAATATTTTATGAATATGATTTTTTATTTTAAGAGATTAAAGTCACATAAATTATTAAATAGAAATATCATACAACATTATAATCGATTATAAAATAAAATTGTTAAATAAATATTTTTGGATTTGTTTTTTGTTTTTTATCACAATAATAGTTACAATGATTTCTTTTAATGTCATAAAATATATTAATTTTTATTTTCTTATTTAATATTTTATATAACTTTTAATTTTTTAAAATTTTAAATCATTGTTAGCTCTTATTTTTATAATTCTTTGTTATAATTTTAAACTAATCATAACCATTAACAATAAAAGTTAAATTTTAATGAAAATATCAATATAATATTTATATAAAAATTAAATTTGGTATTTAAAATAAAATTGATTCATTTTTTAAGAAAAAACTAAATCAGATAATATAAATATAAAATATTGTCATGTGATATTGCTACTGACATGTGCTACAGGTTAACATGTAAACTTGTTTTAAAATTAAAAAAAAAAATTAAAAGAAGAGAAAAATAAAATCATCAACTCACATTTGATATATATTATTCACTCTCTCATTAATTATTTAAATAACGTTAAAAAAAACTGATTTAAATAAAATTAAAAATATTGGAATCAAATTTTAAAAAATTATATTAAAATTGAATTGAATAAATTTAATAAAAATAAAGAACAAATTTGACATTATAATTATTCATAATAGTAAAAAGATGAGAATGAAGGTGTATTATTACAATATTTTAATATAAAATGTATAATTAAATAAATTTATAAATTAAATATATTTTTTTTTCTTATTCGTTTACTAAACCAAACAGAAGCGACAGTAACATTATTTTAGAAAAGAAGTAATACAGAATTATTATATTATATATGTACAACTCACATTTTCATCAGTATCTATATTTTCTTTATATCTAAAGTGTGAATAATTATAAAATTACATGAGATATTCATGGAAAGTATATTTTTTGAAACAATATTATATATTTGGTTTAATCATCTCCGACATTCCTATTTATGCACGGTTGTCTCAATTTGGTCCCCGTATTTTTAAAAGTATCGATTTGGTCCCTAATGATGTAAATTTTAATCAATTGAAGGCTTGCCGTTAAGTTGGCTGAACGGCGTTAAGAAAATTGACATGTGGGTTGATGACAGGGCTAAGTGCTTTGGACGTGGCAGATTATGGTATCTTACCTGGCTGTGCTTAATTTTTAATATTTAAAATATATATATAATTTAAATTCAAAACGCAACGTTTTACTAAAAGGAAAAAGTGATTAGTGATGAGCAACCTGATTTGGGTGTGTCATTGGGGATAATAATTGGGATTTGAAGAAATCCCCAAATTTGAAGAAACCATGAATCCCTAAATTGCGCGAGGTTGGTCATTGTTGGAGCTTGTTGTGGTTGTTATTGGAGTGTGTTGGGGTGCGACGCAGGTGGGTGAACGTAGTTCTTCGAAGACGATGTCGAAGGAGCATTCATGTTGTTCGTCGACATGCAATGTATGGATGAAGGAGAAGCGTAATGTGTGTCCACCGATCTGCCATTGTGGACTGGGTTGTGTGATGCGAACTGCTAAAACTTTGAAGAATCACGGGAAGCAATTTTGGGGATGCTCGAAGTATAAGGTATGATTTATTTGATGTTTGTATTATGTGGATGTGTTTCTGAGAAGAGATTGTTGTTTATACAGAGTGGTGNTGNAGAGGGTGGTTGCAACTACTTCAAATGGTTCANTGATGTTGCGGAAGAGGAAAGGNGAACATGTTTGAAGTCTGAAGGAAAGCAAGAAACATTGNTGCACAATGAAGAAATGGACAATAATAGGAAAATGTTAGTTAAGTTAGAGAAATCGTCCTTGGTTGTTCANAANTNGATGAAGGTCTTAATANTTTTGGTTTGTTTTTTATGTGTAATAAACACAANTTTAGTGTCAATGTTGATGACAATGGGCTGATGTCCTGTAACTCTGTTGTAGCTTTCTTCCATTTCAATGAAAATGAGAGTTGTTTGATGTGCTTATTGATCTGTTATGAGCAATTTTAGTTGATGACAATTTTAGTTGTTTGACTGAAATGAGCAACTTGTATGATGAAATATTGATCTGGCAGTTTCCATCCTCTGTTGGGCATTTCTACTCGTTATATTTGTTAAACTAAATTTGCTAAAAGTGTCATATTAATGATCCAAACACTTTTGACGCTACTGCTGAGATTTGGTTGGTGATTTGGTCATAATTTAGTGTGAAAAAGCAACTGGAGTGGTCAAATTATGATATGTAAGTATTTAGCCTCTGCTGGCAGCTTGCACAACTCCATTTTGGTAAACCAAAGTTGCTTGAAACATTAAATTGGAAAGATACACACGTCTGTGAAATGTAGCCAATCTTTTTCACGAACATTCAACATAGTTTTGTTCTGATACAGTTGCAGAATGAACATTTGTCTTTGCTGATATTAATTTCCTTTCTATATTATTTAGTAGCAAAAGTCGTGGTTCAAAGTGTTTAAAAGAACAACATAACTCAAGAATTTCTTTTGCTGCATTCAAATGGCCATTGAACCCGTACCAAGAATTTCTTTTGCTGCGTTCAAATGGCCATTGAACCCGTACCAAAAATACTGATATCATTTTTGTATCAGATGTTGACAGTTTTTTAACTTGATTCTGCTGTCTATATTAATCATCACAAATTAAGATCCTGGTGTCTATATTAATCATCAGAAATTAAGATATTGCTGGCAAAAATTCATCACAAATTCAGATATTGCGATGTACTAAAAATTGACACATATATAAGTTAATATCATTCATAAAACCAAAATGACAATGTCTGCATATTCAGATACTGCTGTCTAATACAAAAGTCATCACAAATACCTGACAGGCATTATAATTGTGCAAGTGATAGGCATTACAAAAGATACGATTGTCTTATACAAAAACATAAAAAACAACATTAAAATTCTTCATTGATTCCCTTGGGCTACTGCTTCATCCTGATTTGATGAGTTAGTTTGAATAGGTTGTTGAGAGTTCAAATTAGGGGCCTGTTTTCCTTTGGTGCAAGACTTCCTGTTGTGGCCGAGCTCCTTACAAATGCCACATCTTTTCTTTAAACCACCCTTCCTCATTCTTCTGTCGTCCTTGACCAACTCCCATTGGTCCAGCCTTCTCTTCTTCTTTGGCCTCCCAGGTAATATCCTTTTCGGTGGAGGGAGGACATCAACATATGTGGTAATGTCCCACATATTGTTACCATTTATTGGGTAGACAATTGAAGAATATATTTCTTCATATGTTGACTTCCTAAAGCAACATGGAATGAAGTCCTCTGCATCTATATTTAAGAATTTCATAGCAGCCAAGGAGTGGCAACATGGTATGGCAGTCCCACTTCCTGCATGAACACACTTTTTCATCTAAATTTACTATGAACTTATCACCCGCTTGGGACACATGGCGAACTTCAAAAATCTTGTTGCCTGACCAGCTGCAAAGTGAAAACAATAAACAGTTTTTAATCATAAACTAATGACATATTTTAAATGAAATAATAAAAGAACTTACCATGGAATCCAATATTTAGTTAACTGAGACTCCTTATTTAGTCTAGTCTTGATTTTTGGACAAATCTCCCCAGACAATGAGTGGCTTTTTGTCCTGTTAGTTGCCCGTCTCTTCATCAAATAAAGGCGGATGTCCTCCAACATGCTTACAATTGGCTTAGACCTTGTATGCAGCATTACACTGTTGAAAGCCTCTGACATGTTGTTTACCAAAGTATCACACTGAGGTTTGCTGATAAATCTTGATCTTGACCAATGCCTGCATAGGATAATGTTGATCAATATTACTGCTCAATGGCAGATTTTTAACAATAAAAATTTAGAAACAAACCTGGGAGGGATTTTAAACAAGTATTTGAAAGCATCATCATTAAGTTGTTTTATATTTCTCATTTCTACTTCCCATGTTTGTGGATGAGCTGTTCTAGCCGCCTTCCACATCAATCGCTTTAGTTGTTTTCCAGGGAATTGCTTTCTGAAATTCGCGTAAAGGTGCCCAACACAGAAACGTTGATCAACTCTAGGGATCACTTCTTGAATAGCTTGCAGCAGTTCCTGTTCAATGTAATTATCACTATATTGTTAGACAAATGATTTATATACGAATGTTAATTAACAAAACCAGGGAAAATGCATTACCTTTTGCTGGTCCGACATGATTGTAAATGATGAAGCAACTTCTATCCCACCAAGATCTTCAATAAGAAGTGATGGGTGTCGCGGCCCATACAAATTTAATTGCATATTAGAAATGCAGTATAGACTAGGAAGTGACTCCTAGGTCGTCTCTCAAGGACCAAATTGTGGTTCGAAAATTAGGTCTAACACGAAGGGGGGGTTTAAAAATGTTTGAGACGAGAATTAAGCTCAATTAAAATGCATGGAAATTAAACACAACCGAATAAGAT
>NC_028351.1:34892194-34893499 GCF_000741045.1 Vigna radiata var. radiata
CAGGGAACAATTCAACGGGCATCAGGGAATTGACACAGACTCAATAGACAGAAACAAAGACTGACAAGGAAAGAAACAAACAGAATTACACAATTCTCAAGAAATCTGGACAAGGAGAAAGGAAGTAGACAGTATCCCACACAGAATCAGAGAAAGCAAATACTCAGAGCAATCATCCAAGCAATTCAAAGCATGGCAAAATGATCAATCAGTTCAAGAGGTGAATCAAAAGCAACAGAACCTCACAGATTGCACTATATCAGTGTTTCTCTCAAGTGTCTAAGGTAAACAATGTTAACTCAATGTACTCAAGAAGGCGAACACAAACAGACTTGGCAAGCCTCTAATATCAACACTCAAAACATCTATGCATGTTCAAATCAACAGGTCTTTTATGGATGTAATGAGGCCAAGGACAAGGGAGGATAAATGTGGATAAGAAGCTACAAACCAAAAGGAATAGAGGAGCAATGGGGAACAAGTTTAAACACAGTTAAATCACACCCAAAACCCTCTAATTCAATCCTCTTCTTGACTCCATTATTCACACAATTTTTTTTATTTTTCTCATTTTTCTGTATTTTTTTCTTTTTTTTTTTCATCTTGTCTCTTTTCTTTTCTCTCTTTTCAGAACACAACTCTAAGAGACAAGATACACCACATATTTACAAAACAAAACAAGAAGAGGAACCAACTAGCCAATTCATCTGAATCTCCCAAGAGACCACACTTATTCCCAAAACAATTCCAAAGCTCCAAAATTCCCTAAGGTTCAGGTAATCATGGTTTTTCAGTTAGGGCTAGTGTATGAGCTTCAAAACAAAGAAATGGGGAAAGATATAGGCTCAAAAGGGGTTACCAATGGATCAAAACAAGGTAGGCTCATTTGGCTAGAGAGGTTCAACAATAAAACTGCCTTTATCACTTCCAAACATGCATATCAATCAAGAATCATCAAAAAGAGTCAAGCCAAGGCATATGTGCAAGCAATCAAGAGACATATCACACACAAGAAAAAATATCAAGTGGCTCAAATTCTCACACAAGGTATTTCTGTCACAATCAATTACCCTCTCAAACATCATGATCATCTTCCAAGTAGAGAAAAGCATGGATTTCAAATCAATCAGAGTATCAATGAAGTGAAAGACACATCTACAACCTAAACAAAGTCCAGAAATCAAGAGAAACATGCAAAACTGTACACAAGACACAACAAAAACTACCTAGAAAACAAAAAATTTAACGCATAAAACATAAACTGAGAAAGAAAAATCAGAGTCAACTAAGAAAGAAAAATCAGAG